>NW_024412412.1:2512434-2545749 GCF_014898765.1 Herpailurus yagouaroundi
AAAAAAAAAAAAAAAAAAAAAAAAAAAAAAGAAAAGAAAAAAGAAAAAAACAAAAAACAACCAACAACCTTCCACTCTCTCAGATCAGACTTTGAGACTTACTGTGGCTTGTTTGTGAGTCTTCCAATGAAAACCTTTCTCTAGAGCTTGTAAACAGTTAGGAGCCAGCAGGTGTTATGGAAGCTGATGTATCTTCGACATTTGCTAATACAGGAGACGTGCTAATGCTAAGTCGAAGATAAAAACCAATTATACTTGACGAATATAGGTTAACTATTTGAATAAAACATGCCCTCACGTAACACTGGGCGCCATGGCATGTCATTTGGTTCAATCCCCGTTGTGAGCTGATTTCATTTCAAAGTTAAAAATGTTTCAGTCCCCACGTTTAAGGGAAGGTTCTTCATTTACAAATAAATAGGAAGATGGATGTTCTGAAGGTAGGAGGCAGGGAGGGAGGAGGCGGTCCCCTGAAGGTGGTACCCCTGTTACTGTTTGTCCTTTCCAGGTCGCGCCTGGGATGTCAAATCTCTACAGAAAGCGTCAACGTTTTAGGTGACGTGCTAATCTAGACATTTATTTTTACCAAGAAATCACTCTCAGGTAAAAAGGTATTGGTCACCAGGGAACGTTTTCACTTTTAAGCAAACATGCTTCGATGAACGTAACAGGACAGCCACTGGTTCCCGCACGAGACCGTCATAAAGGCCGCGGTTCTGCTGTAAAGGTTTGGTTCCGTTTTATCTTCCTCTGTGCACAGTTCCATCTGTGTCCCGTTCTAGGTGATTAAGTTGTATATTACCAAAAAGCATTTAATACCTAGGATTTGCGTGAGAGGTCGGAAAACCAGGCTTGCAGAGGAACGCGTAACAGAGCGTAACTCTCTTGCTTTACCCGTGGGTGCCGGAAAAACGCACTAAGAGACCACAGTCCTCGGCGAATGGATCGTGAACAATGTGTGACCAGCTCAGAGGACACTTTTAAGGATGTTTGTGCCCTTTAAAATCACCTGCATTCTGGGATGCCTGGGTGGCTCCCAGTTGGCTGAGTGTCAGACTCTTGGTTTCAGCTCAGGTCATGATCTCATGGTTCCTGGGTCTGGGCCCGAGTCGGCCTCTGGGCTGGCAGTGTGGAGTCTGCTCGGGATTCTCCCCCCACCACCCACCCCTCTCTGTTTCTCATTCTGCATTACCCCTCCCCCTGCGGCTCACTCTCTCTCTCTCTCTCTCAAAATAAGTAAACGAACTTAAAAATCATCTGCATTCATTCAGGAAAGTTGACCACTCGCTCCTGAAATGGCACACGCAACAGGAAGGTGCTTGAAGGCAGTTCTGGAGACAAGGGGCTTCTGAGTGCAAGGAGAGGGACTAAGAACAAGGCGTCCACGATCACTGCGATGCCATTCCAGATTGTCTGACCGTCAGTCACTTACGGGTCATTCGGGAATCGGGGTTACCGAGAGCCCAGTGCACTAACTGTACCGTGGTGAGTGACACCTGGCTCGGCCTCTAAGGTCCTTGGGACTGCAGGGGGGGCCATTCGAGTTACAGAAAGTGACAGTCCAGCTGCACAAGGAAAAGCAGAGTCATGCTCGCTGTAGAAACGACTTTCTGTCACTGCTGTTTTCCAACCGGAGGGTGGGAGCCCGGACAGGGCTGGGGGGAGGGTAAGGCCAGTGAGGCAAGTCCCCCGGGTGCAAACTTTAAGAAGGTGCCCGAATCCTCAAGCCATCTGTTGGTGCAACTTCAAAAGTAATGCAAACGACAGCAGCGACAACAACAACCAGAAACAAACCCTGTGATGAACAAAATATCAACATTTCAAACACCGATGGGAGGTACTCCTACCTTCCCTTGCCTTGGCCCTTGATGCGGGGGCGCAGATGCAGGAGGCGGGGCTCAGGCAGGGCTTGTGCCTGGAGGCTGGAACTAGCAGGCACCCGGGGGCATTCGGGGGGGGGGGTGGGCATGCAGAGCGGGGGTGTGTGCGGGGTGGGGTGAGGGGGTGGAGCTGCAGGGCCAGGAGCAAGGACTCTCCTTCCCCTGCTGTCCTAGGAGGTGCCCCGAAACCGGGGGCTGTAGGTCAGGCTCGTGTGCAGATGGCCGGCAACCACTTAGCAGGGGCCTACGAGGCACTCAAAGCCTGTGAGATCCTAAAGCCGAGGCCTCGGAAGGGAGACTCACGACTGGGGAGCATTGAGGTCGCAGGCCCACGAGGGCAAAGAACCCCGGATTTGGTGAGAAGGAAGCTGAGCTAACATCCGGGTTATTCAAGAAAGGTGCCGATCACGGTGTTCACCTGGGAAGGGGGTACAGGGTTTGAAGAAGGCAACAGGTGTGCAGGTCGGGCACACGGAGTCCACGGGTGAGGTCAGCACCGGACAAAGCCGTGTGGTCACCCGAGCTGTGAGTAAAGGTGTCTGAGTCAGACCTACAGCTGGTGGGCGGTGGGCGGGGCTCGAGGCCTGGGCGGCAGGAACCCCACGTAGACTTTACAGAGTCAAGAGCACCGCACATGGCCTCACACTCCAAGGTGTTCCCACAGAGGAGGGAAATGGAAACCACCTGCCGTTCCAGGGAACCCCTGGGACTCTCCACAACAGCTAACTGGGCCCCAGGGCACATCTTCGTCTTTAAAAGGCTGGGTTGGCACGTGCTTCCCTAAAGGGGCGGGCTGCACCCCGTCCTAGGGGACACGTCTGCAGCGGCTGGGGGGGGGGGGGCGGCACCTCTCTGTTTCTCCTATATGATACCATCCCTCCCACTTCACATCATTTGTTTGGACTTCTGACTTTGTTTTCTGGAAACCTGATCTTCCTGAGGCCCCAAGGCGGACACGGAACGACGTCCAGGCTTTCAGACCTGCTGTGCTCATTCCCTCTCATAATTAATCCACTGGCCCTTCTGATACAAATGTAATTGGGGTCCGGTGCCTCGAGCCGGCGATCTCACACCCACTCCGCGCAGGCGGGTCCGAAGATGATGAAAAAGCCGAACTAGTACACCCCGTGGGAGAAGACGCCTGGGCCATTTTTCTCGCGCCTCGACCGCGTTATGGTGTTCGTGTTAAGTAACAACTGTTTCGAGAGGAGTCGCAACGTGCACCGTGTGCAGCCCCAAAGAGGAGCTCGAGGGGCTGGCCGCCGCGTGGCTGACGGCGCAGGTGCGCCGCTAGGCGGTGTCGCGGGCGCGTCCTTACCGATGCACAGGGGAGACGGGTAGTTCCAGCGGCGAACGGTTCCCGGCATACAAGAAATGTGGGAGCGGCCCTGTGGGAGACAAGGAAACGGACTTCACGCCACTGGAAACGGGGCAGGTGCGGGTCACAGGCGAGAATCTCTGTCCTTCCTGGGGTTTCCTTCTCTGATCGAAGGTCAAGTCAGAAATCGTGAAATGTATTCCACTAACGTTAATCAAGGAATCCCACGCTCCGAGTCAGGATGGGGAAAAAAAAAAAATCCATAATCACTGTGTTTCCCTTCAGTAAAGACCAGAATCTCGCACTGGCCCACCCAACACTCTGTCTGGGATGTGCTCGTTTCCCGATGCTTAGCAAGGAGGCTTGGGAAATAAACACATCCTCGGTTGTCTTTTTTGTTTTGAATCATCAGAAGTTACGGCTTTTGATCTTGGAGGCTGTAAATGATTAGGAAATGCTAGGTGACTGATTTGAAGGTGGAAGTTCAGCAGTATGCAAGCTGCTTACAAAAAGGTACCTACCTACTCACCTTTCATGCTACGGTTCCCACTCCACCCACACGCCCCTTATGGTCCCACAGAGAACTGTCAGTCCCTCCTCCACCAGACGAACAGGACGCTTCCTATTCCTTCGGTTATCGGACCGCCTCGCACACCATCACATACTTGTGGCTGCAGTCAAATGAATCCTCGTCACCCACGGTCTCTTTATCCTTTAAATATATGACGTTTTGAACTTGCAGCCTTCAAGAATATCTGTCCTATTATTTGTGTTTGAAAAATCAACCGGCTGCAGCTTAAGTCCTGAGAGTTTTGTGTGAAAATCTCTCACAATAAAAGAGAAGGCAGTCAGCGGGACACCTGTGTGTGCAGACTACTCGTGTTTACTTTGTTTTCCTCCCTGTGAGTAGGTGGTCTTCTCTGCCACGCGTACTTTACGCTGTGAGCCTCTGTTTGACCCACGACTGGCACAGACGCAGCTGAAAACAAATCTTTGATTCATGCTAAATAATCCTCGCCATGTCGCAAACGCATCAAACAAGCGTTTGCGTTAATGCAGTTGTCAATAACAAACCAGTTCCCTGAGCTCAGAAACATTTCATACTCAATTCATCTGCCACAAAACTCATTTTCTCATACTTTCTGATATGTTAAAAAGCCATTACAGCCAAAGGAGACTATATTTACTCTTAAAGAAGACATTCTGTGCAGCACATTTCCTGCTAAAGTTCATGCTGTGTGTATACTCATTTTCTGATCCCTTGAACTATCTTTAATAAATTTCTTCCTGAATTATGGACAGACATAAAGTGCAAAAGCCTTTCAAGGTATTTATTGATGGCTACCAACAAAGGAGGCATTTATTACTGATCTGGGTCATATTCTGTTATTGATTCTAGCACAAACACTTTATTTATGCATGTAGGTACGTATGTATGCATGCATCTATGTATGTATTATTTTGAGGAAGACAGAGTGTGAACAGAGGAAGGGCAGAGAGAGAGGGAGAATCCCAAGCAGACTCCACACTGTCAGCACACAGCCGGATGTGGGGCTCGAACTCATGAAACTGAGACTGTGGCCTGAGTGGAAATCAAGAGCGGGACGCTTCCCCGACTGAGCCCCTCAGGCAGGCGCCCCCAGCACCGACATTCTACATTAGTGATTCCAGCTGAAATGTGTATCGTGGATCCAAAACAAGACAGAACTCTATTATCTACTAGCTTGGAATGGGCATTTTCTTTTTTCATCTCTTCAAAGAACTCTGAAACAAGCCTGCAGAAAGTGGAAATCCTAAATCCCACGAGCACTCGGGATCCCTCTCAACGTGTCACGTGATCGCACCTTTGCGCCACGGCCAGGAACCTCCCTAGGCACACACACTCACAGACATTTGTGTGCAAACTGTCTGAGGAAGGCTGCTTTTCATAAATGATGTGCAACGTATGCACGCTGTGCTTCCAAATACGTGACTGTGCTAGAAGATTCTTGTCAACCGTTAGCAATTAAAAACAAAAAATCCAGGCTGCTTCCTTACTCCTGTGAACAACCCAGAACAGCTTGTGAGGTCAGAGCTGGAGCCTGTCTGTGATGAAGACAACACAGCTTGGTTTGCGTTTGGAAAACAGGCTGTGCTCGGCAGACGTGTGTCCTCAGGCCTTACCTGCAGGCAGCACACCCTTTGGTGCATTCTAAGAAAGGCCCTTACCGAATAATCCTTTCCAGTTTCCTCTTGGAGGGCCGCAGAGGTGTCTCTTATAAAAGGATTCTCCAAGTGGCACCATGAATCAGTGGGAAGGAGGTGAGCATTCAGAAGCAAAGCAAGTACCAACATGTGGGGATCTGCGCTCATTTACAACGTGCACAGAAAGAGGCATCGTGACGGCCTATCAGTATATCCTGCTGTGTCTCTCTAAATGGAACCCTTGGGGTGTGGCTCAGAATTCTTTATACTGTAACTTGTTTAAGATTTGTCTTAAAGAGGGGAGCCTGGGGGGCTCAGTCAGTTTTGCTTCTGATTCTTGATCTCGGCTCAGGCCACGATCTCACGGTTCGTGGGTTCAAGCTCCGCACCGGGCTCTGTGCTGACAGCTCAGAGCCTGCTTGCAATTCTCTCTCCCTCTCTCTGCCACCCCCTCACTCGTGCTGCCGCTGTCTCTCAAATAAAGAAATAACTTAAAAAAAAAAAAAAAAGATTTGTATTAAAGAATCAGTTCAGATAGCCTTAGCACGCTTGTTTAAAAACTTGGCTCAGTTGTAGAAGGTGGAGTAAAGCTTCCTCAGTAACTCTTGTCCTGCTCTGCAAGGAAGGGTCTGCCCATCTCCTTGCAGAGTCCAAGTAATTACGGCAGCGCCCACCAAATCTGTAGGCTGTGGCTGTTCTTACTCAGGTGACTTTAGACACGGGTGTTTGTTCGTCGTGACTGCAATGATGCGTTTCCCTTGCCGGGGTGTGTCAGGCGTCTTGCAGACACAGAAGGGTGGGTCCTCTAAACCCACAACCCGGGCTGATTCCCAAGCGTGGCCCCACCGGGGATGCCCTACCAGTTCTTCTGTTCCACCCCCTTCTCTCACCCCCGGCTCAGCTCCCACCTTCTCGTCAGTGAAAGACAGGCCTCCTGTTCCCACCCCGTGTGGGTGACCAGGAGGAACACAGGTGAGGCACCTGGGGGGCACTCCTTCCGCGCTCGGCGTTTGTGAGCTGTCACTGTGACCCGTCTCGGCCCTGCAAAACATCTCCCTCCAACACACTCTGGAACTTGTATCATACACGGTGGTGGCCTTGTACTCTGGAACCTTGCAACTTTTTTCTGATACTTCCTCAAGCTCATTAAATCAGTTAAAGACCAGAACTAAACATTTCCCCCTTGAAATACCATGAGCTTCAATGTTGTCATAAGCATGCCGCAAAAAGTACTCTGTGACCCCAAATAACTGAAGAGCAGACACAACATCGGGCTTAACTATTTCTACTGGACTTTGTAACATACGTGCTTAGATTATTAATATTGTTGGCAGGGAGAGTCATATCATTATGTTAAGTGACAGAGAGAAACTATTTTGTGAGTAAGCTTATTTGCAGTTAGACTAGAAACAATTAACAGAAAAAGTAACTAACGTCGCTACACATTAGGTTATCGATGTTTATAAAACTTTCATATAAAATTATAAAAAAGTGATAAAAAGTTGTCAATATTTCTTGAAAACGATGTCAACCTATTACTTGAGGACCTTAGTACCTGGGACAGAGTAGGTACCGAATGGGCATTTGCCCAACTGAATGTGGGACCGAGGTACAAAGCAGGACAGACACACCGCCCAAAAGCAGATCCCATCACTGGGTGGCCAGGGTCACACGGAGAAAGAGACCGTGTCAGGACTCTGTCCCTTAGAATTTTCTCTGCATACTCTTTGGGAGAACATACATTTTGAAATAAAATAATCACAAAACTGAGACGCTAGGCTTTATCATTTAGAGCTACTTCCACATTCTAATTAAGATGACCAGCAGGCATGGCTTAATGTGACCACTGCGATTCCCAAACAGGGTGAGAGAAACTAGATGAGCTTCTCTGGGTACAGATCCCAGGCGCTGGTTGCCTTCCCCGAAGCTGGGAAGGGACCACGAAGTTTAACCCTCGCCATTCCCAAATCTCCGAAGGAAAGTACCTGCAAGGTATACCCCGGTTCACACTGGAAGGACAGGACGTCGTTCACCATATACCGATCGCCTGTTTTGATGCCGTTGCTGGGAAGGACGGGTTCTTGACACGCAGCGAGACCCACCGCTGTGGAGACGCAAAGACAAGTGCTGAGGAGTGTAATACGAATGGCATTATGGCTCGAGTAACAGATAGGTTCTTCGGCTACTCTCCTCCCGACGAGAAGAACGAAAGGCCTTAACTCTTTCTCCTGGGGTACTACCAAGACCACAAGCAACGTTAAATCGGTCATTAGCTAATTCTTAAGTATCAGTACGTTTCATTTACATCACGCGGCGAACCAAGCTTGTCTTCAGACAATAAAGTCTGCTACTTCCCTGTTTACTCCTACACACTCCAATTCCAACATGTACCCATTCTAAAAGGTCCTTTAAAATTATGTTCCTCATTATATGCCAAATCCATGACAATGGTCGCTTGCTTTGTGTTTTTCAAGCATAGATGGCAATCTTTATGAAACATTTTAAGTGTGCATCTGGGAAGTCTACCCTTCCGGAAAAACAGAATATGAGAACAAATCTTCGAATACTTTAGGTTCTGTCTCGCTCTCATTTAAAGACAACAACAAAATCCTCTTGAGCAGTGTGTTCGTGGGTGAACAGGACCAATATCCATGGATCTAAGGCTGTAATCAGACACGTTTCTCAATGGAATCGCCTTCAGTTAGGGCACTAACGATTTCTTTAATGCGTCATATAATACCGGCTGTTGGCCGAAAGTACAGAAAAATTAACTCTAAGTATTTAACACTGATACCTCTCCATATAAACCCCATAGAACAAATAACAAAATATGCAGCTATGGCATTTTATAGAATAAACAATACATTGGACATGGGCCGGCACTAAGGACTCGGTGATTGCAAATACCCCTTTGTATCAATGTGGCGTGTCTTCTCTCAGCCCAGTTTACACAGACTGAGGGGTTATCCAGGGTGACAGATGGGGAAGGACATTACCCAGAGGAGCCCAGCTTAAAATTCTTCCTGTGACCTTGGACGTACACTTCAGTTCTTGTTCTTGACACTAACAGGAATGAATGGGTCAGAGTCGTTACCTGGTTGGGACGGGGGGACGCTTGGGTATTACGGCTGGGACAGGGAAGGTGGGGAAGCCCGCCAGTCAACCCAGAGGCAAAAATTGGTGGGAAGCGGAAGAACAGGTCTATGCAGGCAGCCGTGCAAGATGAGGTTGTGCGCAGCCTGCCTCCCACCCAGGACTGTGTGCATGTGTGTGGGCGCCGTGGCTGGGACACCTCCTCTCATCGGTGCACCCTCTGTTGTTCCATCAGGCTTCACTTAAAAACCACGAGGTCAAGGATAAAATTATTCAGAAATCCAAGATGGCTACAGAACGCGCGACGTGCGTCTGGAAGCAGGAGCCGATGTGACTCCGCATATGCTCCCTGGTGCAGCAGGCTCTGGGTCCGGGCAACGGCAACCACGCACATTGATACGGACGGATCATTGTACTGGACGCATTATATTGCTTGAATCCTCACAGAGAGCTAACCGACTCCTTGTGTGTGATGTTAAGGAAAGGGCAAAGTCAAGTCAAATTAACAGGTCAAGTTTCCCAGTGCAGGTATGTAAATGCCCCCATCTCTCGAGGTCGGTAACTGAATGGTCAACCGGCAGGCATCAAATTCCTCCACTTCCTTGCTTTACAAAGCATGTTATGAGAGTCTGACAAGGACACACCGTGTGGGCCCCAGCTCACAGCTGCTGAGGCAGAATGACCACGTTAACACCATCCTTAAGGTTTTGTGTGCACTAAAGTTTGAGAAGCAACTAGTTTGCCTCACTTTCCCCCCCAAACCTGAGATGAACTGAAGCAAAGAGAGAAAGTATCTTCATCTTTTACCACCAGTGTGATTATTCATCTGAGAAAAACCATGCTACAGAATGTGCACCAGAATTGGACACCACCGGTACATAAACTAGCTGGATGATTTCAAGCCTTGTAACACATTGATTTTATCTGGGATGAGCAGGTATGAAGTGTATCATAAAGGTTTTCTAAGTTGAAATTGATATTTCCCTAAATGGCTATATATTAAATGCCATATTAAATGGCTATATATTAAAAATGCATTGAGTAGCATTTGTTTTTAATCCCTGGCACAATCTTTCAAGCCAATTGGGGCTTTTTAGATATGACAAAATTGCTAAATATGGGAAAGTACGATCACTTAGGCCTTTTTCTTGTTTTATTGGTACAAGTCTAATTTATCTCTTTCTCAACTGGAGAACATATACTGTAACTACGTGTAAATTTCACGATTTTTCCTACCACGGCCTAGAGATATCACCTACCATATGTCACTATTTTTTTTTTATTTGACCCTGAAAAAGAAATACTTCAAATACCCTTGGTATAAATTTAATTACAACTTGAAATACTAAAAACCTAATTTATGGTGGCACCACATTTTCATTGTAGTATACTTTAGGTGCACACCAGGCATGTCAGAGACCAGAGAATATCAATAACCCAAAAATAAATCAAAGTAAACCAAAGACATATTTTGAAATAAAAAAATGCAACAAGTAATTCAAAATTAAATTCCAGTTATGAAACACAAACCCTTTACATACAAGCTATAATGGGATTTTACCTATGCACTATATTTGTTTATTATAAGTTGATTTCTATGCATTTATTATATATTTATTTATTTTCATTTCCTCCTTAAATTGTGTAAATCCAATTCTTCTTAAAAAAATAAGTTGCACTTATCTGTAACTACAGGAATTATAATACATTTTCTAAATAAATCAAAAACATACAAAAATCATTTTAATCAGTATTTGATATGATGGGACACAGGAAGCAGTTATATGTAGACCTTGATATTTGCAAAAGAATTTTTTTAACATTTATTTATTTTTGAGACAGAGAGAGACACAGCATGAACGGGGGAGGGGCAGAGAGAGAGGGAGACACAGAATCGGAAGCAGGCTCCAGGCTCTGAGCCGTCAGCCCAGAGCCCGACGCGGGGCTCGAACTCACGGACCGGACCGCGAGATCGTGACCTGAGCTGAAGTCGGACGCTCAACCGACTGAGCCACCCAGGTGCCCCAATATTTGAATTTTTTTAATGTTTATTTTTGAGAGACAGAGACAGAGCATGAGTGGGGGAGGGGCAGAGAGAGAGGGAGACACAGAATCCCAAGCAGGCTCCGGGCTCCCAGCTGTCAGCACAAAGCCTGACACTGGCTTGAACTCATGATCCGTGTGATCATGACCTGAGCCGAAGTCGGACACTTAACCAACTGAGCCACCCAAGCACCCCTACCCTAATATTTGAACTGTAGACAGAAGTACCTTCCTTGTCTTGCTTCTCCGTGTCACTAGGTGTCCCATATATTTTAGAAGCTAACAACACGGAGATGTTTGTTACTTCTAGTAACAGTCCTAGTGATATCATCTACATATATTTACATGGAGATAAGTCAATAAATGATTGATAGGCTCATCCACAAGTATTTATTGAGCTATCCTGGACCGGAGCCAAGTATTTTCCATACATCATGCTTCTCTCCTAACGATGCAATGCTGGCTACCCTGGGAGTCAGTCAAGCTGAAGTGAAAACATTAGATTTATGTTATGAGTGGGGGTTTTAATGTTTGTTTGGGTTCAGAAAACCAGCACTCTAGCAGAGGGGAGAGTTCAAGGTGCGGCAGATTCAGACCCACAACCGGTTGGGGTTGAAGTGCAGCCCCAGACAGAAGTGTTCGAATACAGCAGAGCGGCACCAAGTCCCATGATTTACAGGATCGGGGTAAAACCCCTTAGAGACAGAGCAACCCTGCACATGAGGGACCCCAAATGGGGAAACCGGACAGGAGGGAGCCAGCATCCCAGCGCCAGAAACACTGGTAAGAGTGAAAAGACAACAAGTCCTAACTGACAAGACAGAACAATGCTCAACAATCCTTGGTATGAAAAGGGTAGACTGTGTGTATTCAATCATTACACTAATCAACGTGTGAAACAAAGAAGGTACTAGAAGTGGCAAGAAGGTCCGTTTAAGTCCACACATGTATGCGTCATTCTTGAAAACACCTATAACGGGAAGAGTTTTAGAAGAACCTTGCTGGAGCAAAACTGACTTTTAATGTTAAGTCATGGGTGGTATTATCACTTATGTGCCAGATAAAATCGTAAAACAAGTCCACTAAAAGCTAGCGATTTAGACACAGAATGAGACACGTAGGGAGGCACATACAAATAAAAGAACCCTGCTCTAAAACTTCTCTAAAATAAAGTCGTGACACGAAGCCATCTGGCAGGAAAATTCAAAATTAATTTTTCAGAAGGAGAGGCATCTGGTAGAGTATATTGTCCCATTGTAAGCAAAAGTGTTGTAGAAAATATTTCTAGGTCTTTCAAGGCACGGCATATTTACATTTCATACCATACATGGTGATACAGCAAAGGGTATAAAGTAGGCTTCCAACAAGGTGGTTCCGAAGCAACCTGATTGAATCTTGAGGTATCCCGATCAAATGTGAAGTTCCTAAGAAGGTAATTGTTGGGTGTTCTAAAGATTTAGCCCTGCTGCCATAAATGAGCAACAACACAGGGTACAAGTGTTTTTATGTAGTGCGACGTTTATGCCATATTATACACAGATATACACTGGGATCCTTTCACCTATAAATGTGCACAGTTTGCAATGTGTTGATTTCTAAAGTTGGGATGAGATTTAGAAGACAGCCAAAGCAGTCTGTGTTTCTCCATGTGTCTACCCTCCAAGCGAAGGATATAAAACAAAGTCATCAAAAAGGCAAGGGTCCTAATTTGACCAAATCTACAGCTTAATGGTTTTGCTTTTGCCAGTGGAGCATTAACTCCACTGGGAGAATTATGGGAATTATGGGAATTATGGGAATTATGGAGCAGATTACGGCAAGTAGCCTCCTCGTGTCTCCGGAAGGAATTGTAGCCGTTCTTCTAAACTCATTAGATAAAATGCAGAGAACAGTCTGCTTAAATTTTGAAAGTGAAAACAGTTTTGAAATCCATGATAAACATGTAATTTTTTGAAAGGTTTGGAGCAGGAAAAGTGGCCCTTTGTAGGTACAGCGGACAGACATGGAGGACTTTCATCACCTCGGCACCGTCCTCGTTTTGGCCGGTGTGACGTGTGATTTTTAAAGGTCGCGACTTAAAAAAGGAATTATGTCATGCCAGCTGCACTGCTCAAAACAATAATGAAGATGAAACAGAGAGCGGTAAGCTGACCTGAACAGAGAGACCACCAGAGCTGGGTTCGTGACAAGGACGGAGAGGTGAAGGAACTACGCAGATACAGGGGCATTATTAAGTACACGGAGGCCACCATAAGCACCAGAGGGACCCCGTGTGATATTCCTTAATTTTGAAAAGAAAAGAATTGGGGGGCACATTCTTTTGCTAACTAATTTAATAAATAACGATCCCTTTGCACAAAACTGGTGGATAAAAAGCTGTCTTTACACGTGGGTAGGTACGTTACACCCTAAAACAGAAGTGTTACTGATCAGGTCTGTAACCCGTAAATGGAAACTTGCATTAAAGGCTCAGACGATGAGGGGCGCCTGGGTGGCACAGTCGGTTAAGCGTCCGACGTCAGCCAGGTCACGATCTCGCGGTCCGGGAGTTCGAGCCCTGCGTCGGGCTCTGGGCTGATGGCTCGGAGCCTGGAGCCTGTTTCCGATTCTGTGTCTCCCTCTCTCTCTGCCCCTCCCCCGTTCATGCTCTGTCTCTCTCTGTCCCAAAAATAAATAAATGTTGGAAAAAAAAAAAAAAGGCTCAGACGATGAGATGGAAAACTGGTGAATAAAGGCATCACAGCTTCACTTAGGGAGATGCCACGGGAGGTGACAATACATGAAATAAATGTCAAATCTTATGATCACACAGACATAAACCTAACGAGCATCGCACTGCACACCTAGACTTTCATATTCCACTGTTTTATGAGTCAATACGTCTCTATGACAACAGAATGTGTACACAGAAAACCCCATTAACTAATAAAACAGCATCTGATAGAAAGAAAAGAAACTACTTTTTTTTTTTTTAATTTTTTTTTTCAACGTTTATTTATTTTTGCGACAGAGAGAGACAGAGCATGAACGGGGGAGGGGCAGAGAGAGAGGGAGACACAGAATCGGAAACAGGCTCCAGGCTCTGAGCCATCAGCCCAGAGCCTGACGCGGGGCTCGAACTCACGGACCGCGAGATCGTGACCTGGCTGAAGTCGGACGCTCAACCGACTGTGCCACCCAGGCGCCCCAAGAAACTACTTTTTAAAATCATTGTCAAAGAAGTTTAGCATCACGTGGAGCTAAAAATATTTTCTTCTTTTCTATTAAAAAAAATTCTTTAACGTTTATTCGTGTTTGAGAGACAGAGCGCAAGCAGGGATAGGGCAGAGAGAGAGAGGGAGACACAGAATCCGAAGCAGGCTCCAGGTTCTGAGCTGTCAGCACAGAGCCCAACGCAGGACGTGAACTCAAGAGCTGAGAGATCATGACCTGAGCCCAAGTTGGACACTTAACTGACTGAGCCCCTAAAAATATTTCTCTTATCTGTAAACTGTGGGCCTGCTAAGTCCACATAATAAATACTTTCTGTATTCTTTCCACTTAGTAGATCATAAGAAATCTTCAAAGCATAAGGGATTGTATGTCCTGTGTCAAGAAAAGTCGTAGCATAAATTTGGGGGAAATAGAGATTCTATTTATCTCTCTTGGAGGTTTGGAAGTATTTTAGATATAAAGGCACAGAGAAATCCTGCAGTGATGAATCCTCCTCGACTTTATTTGAAGGGTTTCCAAAATGTCTGTGACTACAGGACCACTTCGGGCAGTGAACCACCCGTGGATAAGACAGGACAGGAGTGTCGGGCAGCACAGGTTGAGAAGCACTGACCTTGGCTCTCACTCATGGAGAGGGGGGAAGTGAGTGCTCAAGTCTGGAAAGGGCACGGCCGAGCTCCACCCTCCGAACACCTTCTGCATACTGGTGGAACGCGTGTCCCACCACCACACGGCAGAGCTCTGACTGCATGTTAAGGTTAAAATGGCTCCTGGACCATCAACCTCATCAAACTACAGACTCCAAGGGGGCTCGAACTGGCTCCCCCTTCTTCATTAGTGCTATACGTTGAATGCTTGTGTGTCTCCCTCCACCCCTCCCCCCCCCCCCCGCAAATGCATTTGTTGAAGCTCTAATCCCCAACGTGATGGTGTCTGGAAGTGAGGTCTTTGAGAGATCATTAGGTTTAGATGAATTCACGCAGGTGAGCCTCTCCCGATGGGATTAAGGCCCTTATGAGAAGGGTAAGAGACACCTCTCTCCGGACGTGTGCACCCAGGAAAGGCCAGGTGAGCACACACTGAGAAGGTGGCTGGTTATGAGCCAGGAAGCAGATCGCCACCAGGAACCGAACCTGCCAGCGTCTTGATCTTGGACTTCCCATCTTCCAGATCAGTGAGAAATAAATGTCTGTTGTTTCAGCCCCCCGGTCTGTGGTGTTTTGTCACAGCAGCCAGACCTGACTAAGACGTCTGCACACAGAATGTATCTAGTGCATGGACTGGAATAAGCATACACACATTGACCGAATTAATAAATGGATAAAAGGATAATACACTGTGGCAAAACGATCACAGTTATTAGCTAAAGTCTATCTTGGCTGCTAAACAACATGTTCTCGTATTTTCCATTAATAAAGAACAAACACTATGAAATAGATCGTACTCTACCTATGTCTCCCTATGTCTCCAATACACAGCAGCGAACAGATTACCTGCCCCAAGTGACATATTGCTAAACACGCCTCTCACCCACAGTGAAAAGAGAAACATCCTGTCTTGGAGAAGGTCCTCAGCTACGTGCACATGGCTGACTTTCTATGCTTGTTTCATGAGCAGAATGACCACGTAAGCTAGAACTGAAAAAAGTTCCGTCCTCTTGGCCACAGAGATACTTATTACAAATTATAGAAACTGTTTTCCCACTTGAAAACTTACTAGATGCACACAGAGTTCAGAAAACTCAGAATATTACATGTAGTTGAAATTTTTAAATGTCAAACCTTACACTTGAACTTAACCTCAATTACACAAAAATAAATATAATGGTATTTATTGGTGTTTCCAGGGTTTCTGAGTAAAAGGTCAATTATAGGTTTAAAATGATAACAATGGCAATAAAAACTATCTTGGATTGTTTAATTTATGTATCAGTTAGACTAGTGGAAATACGTATCAAATAAAATGTGGACATTTAATACCTGTGACTATATGTATACATAGGAATACTTAATGCATGTGTTTTTGCATGTTTTTGCTTTTCATTGAAGTAAGCAAATATAAAATATTCAGATTTCATTGAGATTCTTATTATCCAATAGGCCAAATCATCAGATTAACTGACTGAACCAAGGAACTTTATTTAAGAAAAAAAAAAAGTGTTTTTAGCAAAATACACCCATAATTTTCATACTTTTCTTTTGGCATGATGTTTTATAACATTGAGCAATGTTCTTTGAGCCAAATCTGGTCGTGTTTATTTCTTGCTGTAGTAACTCCTTTCATTAGCCCTCCAGCTGAATATAGTTCCTCTGGCCCTTTACAAAAAGATGTTACTGACCCATGATCAATAATGGTCTTCCACAATTTGCTTAAGGTGTAATACTAAACACTTTCATATAGATATGTGATCATTGTAAACAGACATTTGTGATATTTAGTATATAGGCTTGAGGAAACATTACAGACTAATACGAACATTCTTACAGAATAAAATATCTGTATGGTCAGAAGACTATGCAGATAAATTATACTAATGATATGACAAAGTATGAAATAATTTAACATGTTGGATTTTACATAACATCTGATGAGCACAATGTCAGAACCCCAAATGTAACTATACCTTAGAAACAAAAGAAAAGAAAAAACTTCAACAGTGTGCATTCAGGCCAAACATATTATTTGTTAGCAGATTAAGAAATTGGTAGCACAGTAGTAAAGCAAAGGTATAAATATATAAACATATATACATATTTTTTTAAAATTCTCTGCTCTTTGAACAATGTGAATTAATTTAACTAGTCCTTCAACAATTTAACTCATATTTTAAAAAAAAATACATCAATTCTAGGAGTAATGTCGGCAAGATGGCAAAGTAGGAAACCCCAGGGCTTCCTTCCCCCTTGGAGACACCAACTTAACACCAATACAGACAAACTCCCCCGTAGGAAATTTAGAAACCATTTAAAAGGTTCCTGAACCCTGGAGAAGCACAAAGCAAACTGCATTGAAGCTGGTGGAAAAGTTCATGGCCAGAGACTCTCTCCACGACACAGTGGGCACTACTGGAAGGAAAGTCCCAACTTCCGAGTTCTCCTTGTGGATGGAAAGATGACAGTGGAACATATACCCAATGTTCTGACTTTTTACAGAGCTGCCTGAGGGACTGGTTTCTCTCTTCCTTGAATCTAAGGGTTGATAGGAACAAATGCGAAGTCAGTACCTCAGAACAAAGGCAATAATGTGGACTGGTTCACACCAGAATTTGTAGTACCATAGCCAGGAGGAAGGGGCGGCGGGGGTGGGGGTGGGGGCTCAAGTTGCAAGCAGCCATGGTAAGAGACACATCTAGGGGAAGCTCCTGATTAGCAGCCAGCAAACGTCTCCTGTCAGGAGATTACGTGCGCAAGACCCAAGAGCACACATCCTAAGAAGAGGCTGGGGCACTCAGAATCTCTAGTTGGGCCAACAGGCGAAAGTCCACCCTCTACAAAACTAAATTGCAGAGACAGAGAAATGTGGCTGAACAGAAGGTAAAACAAAATTGCAACAGAAGATGAAACAACATATGAAGAAATAAGAAAATGGTCAAATTAAAGGGTCAAATGAAATCTCTAGAAACCCACCATAAAGAAATGGAGACGTGAATTACCAGGCAAAGAATTCAAAATAATGGTCATTAGACTGCTCAACAAATTACAAGAGAACACAGATAAACTATTCAACTCAATCAAGAAAGGGATACATGAACAAAATAAAAATATCAACAACAACAACAACAACAACAACAACAACAACATGAAGAAAGACCAAACAGAAATTGTGAACGAAAGAATACAAGAACTGAATTGACAAAGCCATTAGAGAGGATCAACATTAGACTTATTCAAGCACAAGAAAGAAACAGCAACCTTGAAGAAGACAGGTCATTTGAAATTGTCAAGTCAGAGGAGAATAAAAGGCAGAAAAATGAATACAGTTTAATGGAATTATAGAAAACCATCAAACAGAACTCTGTGTGTATTATGGGAATCCCAGAAGGAAGAAAACAAGAGAAAAGAAGGCAGAAAGTCTATTTGAAGACATAATGGCTGAAAACTGTCCAAATCTGAGGAAAGAAACGGGCATACCCATTAAATAAGTTTAAGGAACTCTAACCAGGTTAAATCTAAAGAAACCTACATTGAGACATACCGTAATCAAATTATCATAACAAGAAGACAATGAGAAAACATTTTTTTTTTTTCTCTTGTAAACAGCAAGAGAAAAGAAAACTGTAAGGTTCAAGGAAGTTTCTATCAGACTTCCAGTGGATTTTATTCATCAGAAACCTTGCAGGTTAAATGGACTCAGATGGCATATTTAAAATGCTGAAAGACAAAACACAAACAAACAAAAATCCCAAAACTGATACCAAGAATACTATATCCAGCAAAACTGCCCTTCAGAGATGAAGAAGAAATTAAGACATTTCCAGATAAAAACTGAGGGAGTTCATCACCACTAGATCTGCCCCCAAAGAAATGCAAATTTATGTTAATGGATATGCAATATAAAAGGGTAATTTGTGTCACCAATAAAGAGGAGATATAAAGTAGAACAGATATAATGTAGAATTTTATATGTGATAAAAATTATTATCATAAAATATATTGTTGCAATTTTAAGAAGCCTCATGTAATTGCAATGGTATCATTAAAGAAAATAACTACATTATACACACAAAGTGAAATGAGAAATAAACTACAGCACATCACTATAAAAGTACAACAGAACACAAAACTCAGCAATAGAGGAAAAGAGGGGCAAAGAAGCTGTAAGACATACAGAAAATAGATGAGTAAAATGGCGATAGCAAGTCCTTCCTCATCAGTGATTACTTTAAATGTAAATGAATTAAATACACCAAGTAAAAGACACAGACTGGCAAAATGGATAAAAAATAAATAAGATCCAATCATATGCTGCCTACAAGACACTCACTTTAGATGTAAGGATACACATAGACTTAAAATGAAATGATGTAAAAGATATTTCATAAAAGTAAGAAACTAACAAGATCAGGAGTGGCCACACTTACAGAGATAAAACAGCCGTTAAGGTGAAACTGTCACAAAAGCCAAAGATGGACATTGTGTGATGAGAAAAGGATCAACTCACCAGGAAGGTACAATTATTAATACAGATGTGACCAAAATTAGGATTCCCAATTATATGAAGCAACCATTGACAGAAGTGGAGAGAGAAATAGACACAGCACAACAATACTGAGAACCTTCAATACCCCATTTTAAGTTATGGACAGAAGCACCAGGCAGACGTTCAATAAGGAAGGACTCAAACAACACTAAACACCAACTGGGCCTAAAAGATATTTACATAATACTCTACCCAAAAAAGCAGAATGCACATCCTTCTCAAGCACATATGAAACATTCTCCAAGACAGACCACGTGTTAGGTCACAAAACAAATCTTTTTTTTTTTTTTTTTTGTTTAATTTTTTTTCTTTTTTTTTTTTTTTCGAGAGAGAGAGAGAGAGAGAGAGAGAGAGAGTAAGCAAGGGAGGGGCAGAGACAGAAAGAGACACAGAATCGGAAGCAGGCTCCAGGCTCTGAGCTGTCAGCACAGAGCCTGATGCGGGGCTCAAACTCACAAACTGTGAGATCATGACCTAAGCGAAAGTCAGACATTCAACCAACTGAGCCACCCAGGTGTCCCAGGTCACAAAACAAACCTAAACTGATTTAAGAAGATTGAAATCATACAAAGTATCTTCTCTAACCTTAATAGAATGAAACTAGAAATCAACAGCAGAGAGAAAACAGAAAAATAAAAACATTTTGTGGAAATTAACCAATGAATCCTAAACTCAACCAATAGGTCAAAGACCAAATAACAAGAGAACTCAGAACATATCTGGATAAATGAAAACAAAAGCGTGACATACCAAAAAGTTACAGCATGTGGTGAAACTGGTACTACAAGGGAAATTACAGTGGTAAATGCTTACGTTAAAAAACGAATGAAGATCTCGGGTAAACAACCTGACCTTACACCTCAGGGAACTAGAAAAAGACAACAAACTGATCTATGATCCAACAGTCCCATTTTTTGATATATATCCAAAAGAATTGAAAGCAAAAACTCAAAGAAATATTTGTGCACTCAGAGCATTATTCACAACATCCAAAAGGTGGAAGTAATCCAAATGTCCGCTGAAAGAAGAAAGTGTGGTATGTATACACAATGGAGTATCATTTAGCCTTAAAAAAGGGAAATCCTGTCACAGACTAAAATATGGATGACCCTTGAGAACATTATGCCAAGTGAAATAAGCTGACCACAAAAGGACAGTGTATGATTCCACGATCTCTAAAATAGTCAAAATCAGAGAAACAGAAGGGAGAAAAGGGGTTTCCGTGGGCTGGAGGGAGGGGAGAAGGAGCGATATTGTTCAATGGCATACAGATCTGCAAGATGAAAAAGTTCTAGAGATCCGTTGCACAACAACATGAATATATTTAACACTACTGGACCACACGCTTATAAATGGTTAGGACTGTTCAGTTTAACGTGTTTTTTTTTACCACAATAAAAAACCAGCAGAGGTGGGATAAGAACCTCAGGTCTAGAGTCAGACACATGAGACAACATGAACAGGGCCCCCTAGGTTGTACCTAACCCTACCACAGCATGGAAGCACAACACAGACCACAGCACGGACCACAGGGCATTTCAATCTCCTTGTTTACATCCCTCTCATTGCTCAGAACGAGCTCCTTACAATGGGTGACCATACATCTCCAAGAACTAGCAGAGTCTTAGTATAATTTTGTAAACAAATCCATGCACCACATGTATCTGTAGAAAATACAAAACGCTTCATAAATACGTAAAGATAAAAAAACGTTCACATACAATAGGGAATCATACAATTTTTATTTAAAAAATGGACAGTCAAAAACAAGATCACAGACCTACCCCTTGTCTCTTTGAAATTTCTCCCCCCTAACTGGACATTATCACCTAATAATTAAATCACATGAAAACAAGTGCATCAACACAATTTACTAAGTTCTACAGAGATTAAAGAAAGGAGGTGTGGAAGAAGGGCCATATTTCCCAGAATCCCATACAACTAGCAGTTTAATTGGGCTTAGAGGCCATAAAAAAACAGTACTAAGGGGGAAAATGTGTTGTAACTGAAGCGTGTGGATAATCAATGCTAATACAAACAGAGGTCAAAGCAGTGACCGTGGATTGACATAGTACAGGCAGGCGTCATGGCTGGGGCAGGCTGAGTGGTTCTAGAAGCACAGGTGGGACTCTACAGGCAGAGACACATGGGGGAGGGGTCGTTGGTGAGGAGGACACAGGAGCACTTGTGTGAAAATGGCAACGAACACAGTGTGGTGGACAGTGTCTGACCAAATTCAATGGCTTGAGGGGAAACTGAGTGATAAAACCCATTGACAGGTTGGACAGAGGTGCCGTAAGAAGCAAGGGACACACTGTTGAGCCCCTGAAGGATTTCTGTCAGGTGACGAAAGTTAGGATCAAGGAGGCATGGAGGGATAAATCCCAGTGTGGCACTGGGTTGGAAAGGGGCAGAAACAGGACCAGTGGAACACTGTGGCCGTAGTTCAGTGTTAAGAATCAGGGGGATGTCAAGATTTAGGGGAACGCGTGTTTTTAAATGAAAAACCCACCAGGGACCTAAGGAGAACATGCCCTGAAAGGCTTTCTTGCTGATCACATATCTGGTACGGGGCAGTAGATCTGATGAGAGCCCGCTAGGAAAGGGCGTTTGCACTTCAGTTTTACTTACGAAATGGGACACAGAACATAGACAACTCTGATGAACAGGTGGAGGGAGCCTCATAGTTTGGGGGGAGGGAAACGGCCATGTGTCATCCCCCCTTCTAAAACTGCTTCCCCTTCTGACACTCAGAACTTTTCTTCGATCACCTACGTGACTGAACTCCGCTCCCCTGTGTCTAGAGCCTTGATCTAGACCATCTGATAGGACTGAGCATCTCATAAAAGATTAGCCAGTGGTTGGCTAAGTCACCGAGTCACCCGTAATTACTTATTCAAATTATGGCATCTTTATTCCCCAGCTAATTACCGTGGAAGATCTGTAAGACCGGCAGTAGAATATTCTTTCAACTTGTAACACCCAAGGGATGAATTTGATAAAATAATATCACGAGTTTTAAGCTAGTAAGAAGATCCTGAAGCCAATGGGATGATTAAAAACACAGAATAATAATTTTCGAGTGACCACAACTTGTCAATAAAGCAGTATACTTTTGCCTGTGGGACTCTCTTGAAGTGTCTGTTCTAGAAGGACAAAATCTCTAGATTTACCCATTTCATGGGCATAGAGGATCTGTATGTGTATAGATAATGACAGCATGACAACTAATAAATATTTCCCACATTATTTTTCCAGAGTTGGACTCAGAAACGCACTGTGGCTCAACAATTTTGTTTTTCCAGAGTACTCGCGGACTCAAACAGGCTAGGATTTAATGAAAGTGAGCTCACTGCAAAGCAAACCGAGCTACAAGATCACAAGGAGGGTGGCGGTGAAAAGAAAACCCAGTTCCCTGCCATTCTCAGAAATGTGTAGATCCTCATGGCAGTCTAGAACCAGCAGATATTCCAATCATGTTTGTCCGCCATTAATGTGCAAGCCCACAATACAATACTTAGCGATAAAGAGAAAACCATCACCATAAAATACGTGGTGCAGCATTGACAACAGGCGTTTGGATAAAAGAATCAATAGCGCCAGCG
Source organism: Herpailurus yagouaroundi (assembly GCF_014898765.1). Lineage (NCBI taxonomy): Eukaryota > Metazoa > Chordata > Mammalia > Carnivora > Felidae > Herpailurus > Herpailurus yagouaroundi. Next base: position 2,534,970 of record NW_024412412.1, read on the forward strand.
ACTAACCCACGACGGAACAAAGACAAAAGGAGAGTTGAAGGACCAAGTGGCTTTCATTAGCAAACTTCCTCACTCCACAACTTTTTAAGTATTTTAATCATAAAATTAGTAGAAATCAACAAAATATTTCGGGTATTTGTGAAAATTAAATTTGAATAAAAATCCCTTCTATTCCTCTATTACTTAATCACATGAAAACAACCGGATGTAATCTCAGAACTCTGAGTATGTGCGGCATGGTGTGACTGACTCTGGAGAAGTCAGGATTTTACGTCACGCCATCCTGGCAAACAGCGCTCAATTCAGATACATCCTTCAAACCCAAACTCTAGGGCCTTCTGACTTCCGCTTTATCCTCACTCTCTATGTCCGTCCGGGATACCATCTGGTCTACCCGCCATCTGCATGTCAAATCCTGGTCTCTCCACATATCCCCTCCTCCTCGGAGCCACGTCACCCCTCCTGGTGACTGCAAAGGGCCTACGCAATACAGATGACCCTCTGTTATTGCCACGGCCCCACACCGCCTGTATCTACTCAGTAGCTTAATCTGTGTGAAGGACACACCAGATGATACCACTTCCCCGATGGAAGCCTTTCAACGACTTCCGATCGCCCTTATGACGAAGTCCGCGCTACAAGGCGCTGTGGTTCTCCCCCTTGCTCACCCTTGGGCCTTATTTCTACCTCTCTTCTTACTGTTCACACTGCTCCCTCTATTCTAGACTCTTGTCCTCTTCACTTTCATGTGTGTGCTAGACATGCTTCCACCTGGGCTCGCTGTGACCATAGTTTCTTTGGACTCTAATGCTTTCCCCTAAGTGTTTTTGTGACTGACTACTGTTCTTCCACCCTTCCTTCAAAACGTATTTTCTAGCTAAAACAGAGCACAGCAGTCATTCTGCATGTCAGAGCTCTGTCTACTTTCTACAAGGCACTTTGCACAATCTGTAACCATCACGGACACGCTAGGTTTTCTCGTTTGTTAGGCCCCCCGCTAGAACTTAGATACTATGTGAGCAGAGACCACGTCCGCTTGTCTTGTCATGACTCTGTCCACGGAGCCCAGAGCATGCCGTATATGACAGACGTTCGGATAATTCATGATGAATGCAGGGATGCCCACAAATTACTTTAGCAGGAGCACGAATGAGCGAGGAGGGAGGAACGACTATCACCCAGGGGTGGAATGAAGGCAAAACGTGCACGTTCTGTGAAAGCCACTCCACGTAGAGAACAATCAAACACAAAAGTAGCCTCAAATGACTCACACGGGCAGATGCACCAAACGACAACAGTTCATTTGAAACCAGACTCGTTTTCAATTCTGAGTCACGAGCGGCCTGAGTAGCAGCATGACTGATTTAATGCTTGACGATTCCCCCGAGCAGCATCGAGAAGGCCGGCTGACAAATACACATTAGGCCAGGACCCACCTCTTAAATAAGTGTGGGAGCAGTAGGACCCCACAGGTGCAATTTTAAGATAAGTCCTCAGTTCTATACATTGCACTCTTGCCCATTCACAAATTTAATGCCTAAAATTCCAAAGACTATAGAGAAACTTTCGTTCAGTGCTATATTTGCTTCTAGGTGAGTTTTTAAATAACATTTTCTGTTGCCTAGCTTACTTTATTGTAACAGGATGGTATATAAGACATATAACATGCAAACCATGAGTTAACTGCCTTGTTTATGTCGTCGGTAAGTCTTCTGGTCAACAGTAGGCTATTAGTCGTTCAGTTTTGGTGGGTCACAAGTTGCACGCAGAGTTTCGATGACTGGGGGTTTGGCACCCCTTAACCCTCACACTGTTCAAGGATCAACTTTAAAAACTTCTGTGGTCCTCGGTAGAGTTAGAACTTGATAGAAAACTAGGAAGACATGAATAATCATCAGTTGATGTGACTTGAACCAATTTTTAAAGGATTAAGGGAGGCAATCTTTGTTTGCCAAACTGGAAGTTAATAGAGGTGATTCTTGGAAAGAAGAACATTTAGAAAAAAATCTTATGGATTTTTAGTATATAAATAAACACAAAAAGGGGCTTGCCATGAAGTGATTAAGAAGATAACTTCACTATACCTTTGAATGAGTACTGGTTTATGAGATGTTCACTAGGTGGGAAGCAGTGAGCTTTAATCTCTGAGTACACAGAGTGAAATCTCTGTAAACACAGTGACAGTTAGATTGAAGCTCATTCTTGTTTAATTTCTCATCCCCTGTGATTTTATTCATGCCCAGCATTCAAGCTGAGAAACCTTATTAGTATTAATGTAATACTAAAGTGCCACTGAAACATTCATTAATAATTTGCAGGTATTTATAAAGATCATTGTAATCGAATCAAAGTTGTCAATATTCGATTGTGGTGACATCCTACTAAAAATATTTAGTACTTTTGATTTCAAAAAGCTCAGTGCATTTTCCAGAATTCAATCTTTATCTAGATAGTTCGTTCTGAATTCCTGTTTTGAAATGAGTACACAAAGGAAATAAAATATGGTACCTACTGAATCACTGAACACAAGCAGGAAGGAAATTAATGTGGCTAACTGTATTATATTCTCCACATTAGGTAAAAAATTGATACACGACCGTCATGCCAAGTTCATTTCTGCGTTTTGAAGACAACTTCCTTTGCAAATTGTAAGTACCTTTTAGAATACAGAACAAAGGAAATCATCTCTTTTAATTACTACATTTTCCTTTTTAAAAAGAAAATTATGTAAATAACATCTATTTCCTTTTTGCTTGTATTGCCACAAATTCAAAGCTACATTTAATGCTGAATGATGTCATTTCTTTTATTCTATGTGTCCAGTACATTTATACCTTCCTCCTTTGTTTCGTTGAATCAAATATTTGGAAAACAGGCCATTTTAAAGGGAAATTAGACAATCTTATCTTTTTATCTGACTACATACCTTTTGATGAGGTGTTATATACATTGATGATCCGTAATCTTGTTTTCACTATATGCTTAACTACCGATTATATAAATACATGTGAGAAGGACTTAGTGAGCTATCAGTTCTGAACTGGTTGCACTTGAAATAATAACACTGTATCACAGAGTGCTCTAGACAAACGAATGCTTAAAAAACACTGATGTCAAAATCAAGTCTATAGTAAAATATGTTACAAATATTTTATAATGGTAGATCATCACTTCAACTAATGACAATAAACACACTGCTAAAATGTGACAAATAACAAACCTCCAGCTAACCCTCCCTTGTAAAGGAGTAACACGCAATTCAAACAGTGAGACTCACTATATTTTCTTCTCTACCAATTTTCCTTTTCTTCCTGATGGTAACTACACACCACTGATTCAAACTCCAACCGGTTTCAGAATAAATATATTCTAAATGTACCAATTACTGCAATATTTTTGTCTTATTCTCCCCTATCCTTTCATGTGATGCTGTCATTGTCATAGCTTGTATGTTCCTGGTTCTGATCCACCAGCATAGTCTTCTCTGTCTGTGGCCAGATCCCTAGACATGGGACAATGGCCTTCACATCGGGCCGTGTTCATAGCTGGGCTACTATTTCAAGAATGGGGGCACCACAGGGCACCTGGGTGGCTCAGTCGGTTAAGCGTCCCACTCTTGATTTCAGCTCGCTCATGATTTCACTGTTCGTGAGTTCCAGGCCCATGTTGGGCTCTGTGTTGAGCCTGGGAATCTCTCTCTTTTCTCTCTCTCTCTGCCCCTTCTTTGCTTGTTGGCCCTCTCTGTCTGTCGCTCTCTCTCAAAATAAATAAATAAATGTTTAAAAAAAAAAAAAAGAAAGAAAGAAAACTAAAGAATGGCTCCCGTGATGTATTATAAGATATGTGAAGTCTATAGTGCACCATAGCTTCTCTTACTTGCCTTCCAGGGGCCAAATGTTGTATCTTAGAGACTCCAGAAATATTATACTAGCTCCACTGGGTTTCCCAGTAGTGAATGTTGACAGGAAATAAAACGAAACAAACAATCAAACAAAAACTCATGATAAAAATGCTGAAATAAAAAAGTTCCTACGTACGCAATTTTGGTGCTGTTTTCACCAAGTGCCATGCATTAGCACCAAACGGGCTTGCATAATTGCAGCAGCCTTGTGCTGGAGGTAAAATTCACTCATGGCTTCGTCATGCTAACTCAGGACAGATGTATTCAGTGGGGTGTTGTAAGGTTTGCTGCAGAACTGAGGTTAAATATCTTCCAACTTAGCGAGGCAGAACTATGTATCGGGTGCACCCGAATAATGGTGTAATTTAAAAGAGAAGGTTTTAATCGTGGAACGTATGATTATTAAATAAGCACGGGTACATGTAAAAATCAGAATAGTTTCTATTCAAAAATTTCAAAATGGGGAATAGCTCTAGACTGGATGGACTTATTCTGCTAATAATGTATCTGTAATATAAACATATTATCCAATGTAATTCTATAATTTATCTGTAAGTACTTGTAAAATTTTCACAGTTATGATGAAAATCCTATATTACTGTGTTACAATTATGTACGTGTTACATGGATGATAGACATAGATAGACCATTTTTTCCACAATGAGCATTTCAAGGGGTGCCTGGCTGGCTCAGCCAGTACAGCATGGAATTCTTATCTCAGGGTCGTGAGTTCAAGCTCCATGCTGGGTGTGGAGCCCACTTTAAAAAAAAAATCGTAAAAAGGAGCATTCAAGAAAAGCTTGTCCCTGGTTAACCTAAAAGAATAACTTTGGTATTTATATATTTATCTTTGGGCAAGGGGAAACCCACAAAAGGATTTCCACTCCCACACAGGATATAGAAATCTGAAAAATAAAACACTATTTTCACTTTAACAACGAGAAAAATCTAAACTGCGAGGTCCTAACGTCTCTTGAACTCGTCCAAGGGACGAGGTAGCAGGTACCCAGGTGACAGCAAGTGCAAAGAACAGCCTGTTCCAGGAGATCCAGGACATGAAGCTGTCTCTGTGACAAATACAGGACAAACACGCATGGGAAAGAATGAACCACTCAGGCCATCCTCTTGGCAAACTGCCAAAGGTCCGGAAGGGGGTCAAATAGCTCGGGGACCCAGACGCAGTGGGGTGTGCCCTTCTTTATTTCAAATAAGACAAAGACAAACACTCTGACAGGGTGCATGGCTTCAACCTTATTAGCTCTCCTCCCACCAATTCCAGTGAAGTCAACCCACCCTGGTCTATTGCTGTATATGGCACATATCACGTATGTCAACAGACACGCTTATGTTCATATATACCCAACCTTCTCTGCTCTTTCCTGCCGAGTTCTAGAATGGCTACCCCCAGACTGTTCCCCAGCGGCAGGTTCGTGCCACGCACCCTCGGCTCAGATTTCGAAATTTCCAGGGTAACCCAGCATCATCATTGCCTACATACATCTTTAAGGTTCCATGGTATTTGCTTATTTGTTTTGTTCTGTTCTGGTAGTTTTTCTGAAGAAAAGAGCCCAAAGCAAGGGTGACAACCGTGTCCCTCTGTGTAGCCGTGTCAAGCTTCCTACCCAGATAGATAAAATACAAGAAGGACGGGGGCGCCTGGGTGGCTCAGTCAGCTGAGTGTCTGGCTCTTGATTTTGGTTCAGGTCCTGACCTCACGGTTCGTGGTTCAAGCCCCGCATCAGGCTCTGTGGGGACAGTGTGGAACCTGCCTGGGGTTGGCTGTCCTTCTCTCTCAGCCCCTCCCCCATTCACGCCATCTCTGCCTCTGTCAAAATAAATAAACAGTTGCTTAAAAAATTAAAAGAAGGACATCTGGCTTCCAGAACGTGGCGCGCTCAACTGCGCCGATCTTTTGGGCTTCCGCTCGGAGCCCGCAAGAGAACCCAGACCGCCCGCGTCTGATCAGACCTTCCTAGAATTGCTTTCTCAGTCATTAACGTTTTACGCTTCATCCCCTCAGATGAAAATGTTTGTTTTCTGTTGGGGAAATCCTATCAGTGCTCATCCGGAAAGATGGCCCATCATCACTACCGGGGCCAGGCGCTCACCTCTGGATGAGAAACTGAAAGTCCTCACGGGGAAGCAGGTGAGGATCAGCGATCACAGCTCTGGTTTCAGTGCCAGACAAGCCGCATCTCCGACACCGACCTGCAGGCTTCCCTCCCTTCCGCGTGTCCCCCAACTACTCGTGACCCTCGGCGTCACTGTTCGTCAAACGCAAACGGTGCAGGCGCTGCTTCTGCCTTTGGTAAAGCGCCTGCGTGACGAAGGGTCTCTGGGCATTCCGTGGGTCACAAGCAGGGTGACCAGAGCCTGTGCAGGCTGAAGACACTGCCTTGTGTCCTTTCTCCTGTAAAAACCGGGCGTACCTCAAAAAGAGGGCTTTCTGAGGACAAAGCAGGAAGGAGCTGTGACATGTTTAGACCTGGCACAGGGCGGGGGCTTTTGTTGTTTTTACTATGATCTCACGGATATCAATTTTAGGAACAAATCTGGATTTAGAGGCTTGTGGACAGGCGGTACCTATTTTCAGGTAGATGCAAAAATAGGTCAAGAGATTAAAAGTATCAGACAATCTCCGGGCAGTTTATTTCCACGGTCCCTATACTGTTTGCTGTTGGCCTTCTTAAGGTTAATTCTACGAACACGTTCTATAACCCACATTTTAAACTCTGCACGTAGAATGAGAACAGAGAAACAAGCACCTGTAGATACACAGAGGGTAAGGGAACACACGAACGACACAGGTGGTATCAGAATGGTGCTGACATCGAAAAACAGCCACTCCAAGCGGATCTTAAGAAACAGGACTGTAGCATTAGGTTTGGCCAATTAAAATATAAGCACGTTAAGGGGCGCCTGGGTGGCGCAGTCGGTTAAGCGTCCGGCTTCAGCCAGGTCACGATCTCGCAGTCCGTGAGTTCGAGCCCCGCGTCGGGCTCTGGGCTGATGGCTCGGAGCCTGGAGCCTGTTTCCGATTCTGTGTCTCCCTCTCTCTCTGCCCCTCCCCCGTTCATGCTCTGTCTCTCTCTGTCCCAAAAATAAATAAAAACGTTGAAAAAAAATATTTTAAAATATAAGCACGTTAAGTAATTAAGCAAGGCTGTGGATTTGTAAATAAGATTCATTTCGGTGAGAAATATCTTGGTGTTCCTCTTCTAACGAAGTGCATGGGCGGGAAATAGAGTGAAAGGCAGACGATTATATTGTTGAAGCTGTAATCGTACGTCCTCGTAACTGCAGACTAATCATTTCACTAGCACCTCTCTTTATGAGAAGTAAGTGAAAAGCCTGAAGCCACAAGATAAGTTTGGAAGAAAGAGATAGGAACATTCATCAGTTCTAACACTGCTGAAAGTATTAGCGAATTTATTAGCGCTATCATAAATGAGGTTGATAGTTTCCTATCTACAGATGTTCACGAAATGCATCAGACTGGCAGATTTTTTCCAGACATTTCCTACGTAAATAACACCCACAGCATCCTTTTACACTGTCACCAAAGGAGTCCTATTCAAATAAATTGGAATAAACTTGCATACAAATGCCTGTAATAAGTAGGGAAATTTAACCGAAACGGGAAACAGCCCTGTGGTTTGTGTCTGGTCCGGAATATTTATCATCAGCTGGAAATCTGGCCTTTCAAAAACATGCTTGCATTTTCGTCTCGGCGAACTGTTTATCTCCATTCAAAAGATCACTTATTAAAGCCATCCATGTATTTGCTTATTTGCAGCCACTTATTAAAGGAGATGGATATCGACATTAAGCATTTTTAGGGCTTGAAAACACGTCCTAAAATAAACCTGGCTCTCACTGGAAAGTCTTACTTCGTTTTTACAAGGTTTACCTGCGTCATCAAACGCCAAAGAAGATTTGTGAATCTGACCTTTGTCAACCCATTTATCAGACTATTAACTCACTTTTCACATTCATTTTTAAAAGGTTAGCGTCTCCTTCGCGACACCTTCTTCCAATTAAAATGAGTAATACACGAAGCGGGCAGCGTGCAGCGAGCCTCTGTGATAGCCCTGCACCACCCACCTTGGAGGCCCTGTGACCATAATCGGCTTGGAAATGATAACTTTCTGGGTTTCTGGACGCTAATATAAACACCACTCCCAAGAAAACCAGGAATAGCACACACGGTTACTTTTTGTGCTTCTGAACAATTTTTCCAGACACGAACTTCATTTATCCAACGATTCCAGATACTAATTGACATGTCCTCATTAGTTTGCTCTTTATACTATGTATTTCGTGGGGGCAGATTTTGTATGACCCAATTTCATGCAACTTGGAGAGTCGTTTTGGGACGAGGATATTTTACTATGTAATGAGGGCACGGATTTGTTTTTCCTTTCAGAACATGACTCGATATAACAGCGGAAGCCGGATGCAGAAAGAGGGGACCTTACTTTTGTACTCCAGGTGAAAGCCCGCGGCTGCCACGCTAATGTCAGACTGGAAGTGGAGACAGAGCTGATTGGATGTGCTGTTCAGAAGAGCTGGGACCGTGGTTCCTGAAAGAAACAGGTGGGGGACTTTAACATCACAAATGCATTCACTTTTCTCTAGAAAAAATACACGGGTTTATCTATTCAGGTTTACAAAGCCCTGCGGTCTGTCTGATCGCAACCTACTGAATCTGAGTACGGGCTTTGATGCTTCTGTCCTTTGGCGCCTTTCTCTCGTGCGAGTACAGCAAAAAGTTGCACATCTCTCTGCCCTCCTCAAGCTGATGTGACGTCTCTCTAACATATCAGGGTACGAACACACAAATTCTTACGTTCTACCAGGCACTGGTGCACTGGCTTTTCAAGTGCCATTCTTTTAACAACACAATCATTTTGTTTGTCTGTTTGTTTGTTTTGTTTTGACTTGAACAAAGAGGGAAAAACTCAAATGAGGGGCATCTGGGTGGCTCAGTCGGTTAAACATCTGACTCTTGGCTTTTGCTCAGGTCATGAGCTCATGGTTTGTGAGTTCGAGCCCCGCATCAGGCTCTGCGCTGAGAGTGCAGAACCTGCTTGGGATTCTCTCTCTCTCCCTCTTTCTCTGTCCCTCCCCACCTCTCTCTTTCTCTCTCTCTCTTTCTCTCTCAAAATAAATAAATAAACTTAAAAAATATTTTAAAAACCTCAAAAGAGCAAGTCTTAAGGAGGTTGGGGGAGCAGTTAGCCTGGGTGGACCGATCCGAAATACTGATAAAATGCTCCTTTTGACTACACATTCTCTTTTCCGTCCTTGGGGGATCCAAACTGAAGAATGTTCCCACTGAGATCTGCAAACGATTCCAACTGAGCATGAGTGAAGAGGAAAATACAGGTGTAGGACATGATGCTTGCATTCCTTAAAATGTATTGACTTGCGTTGTGACAAACAAAAAGTCAGCCGGAGAGGTATCGATGGCAGGGACAAGCGTGATAGAAGAGCGGATACTGGAGGGGGCTGAGGACAAGGAAAATGCTCCTGGATCAGAAGTGTAAAGTATTCTGGGAGGATGTACTAAATATGGGAAATGGTAAGCGAGTTTAAATCCCCTTGTGTTGACATGCACGTGCTTCAAGATGAGGGTGAACCTCATCACGGCACAAGCAAATTACTACAACCAGCCGCACTGGACAGAACCCTGCTGTGGAAAGAAGGAAACGCTGTTTTAAATAACGGAATAAGGAAATGAGTCCATAATTATCCAAGACAGATGAACGTGACTGCAGAGGGAAGATTCTCCAGCATCCTTCTCTCTGTTGCCATGATCCCATTTCCTCCACCAGCTTTCCGTCCACAAGCCAGGTAGTACAGACTCCCGCTGCCCTCACCTCTCCAGGTATCCAAAGGCCCTTTGCGGGTGGAGTGTGCAAACCTAAGTCATAATCTATGCCTGTAAAGCCTGGCCAACCTCCTGTGTCCCCATGTCAGTCAACAAGCGGTTAGCATCTGCTCATGGCCCGTCACAGGCTTCCTTCCCTCTGCGACCCCACCCTGCCATCTGCCAACAGGCCCCCTCTGGCCAGCCTCCTCAGACCCTCCCCCTTCACCGCCATCACCCTAGGGCCAGCCACCAGTACTAGTGAGTACGATGAGTGCAAAGCTCTCCCAACCTGTTTTCTGAATCTCCTGTTGCCCTCAACCAATTCATTCTCCACCCAGGAGTCGGAAAGCTTTCTTTTTTTAATGGACATATGATTATTTCATACGGAAATTCTCATGGATTTTTGATGATCTTAGGATGGAATTGCAGCCTCTATGATTTGACCTAAGACCCTGCATGATCTAACCAATGTCTATATTTCTAGCTTCTTCTCTTTCACAACTCATGTTTTCTGTTGGAGGTGTTCCCATAATTGTAGGCCTATGATGCTCTTTCTCTTTTCTTTTGACCCATTTTACCCTCTTTAAAAAAATCAATTGTAACTAACATACATTTTCATATTAGCTTCAAGTGTACAATGTAGGGGTTCAACAATTCTATACATCACTCAGTGCTCATCGAGATAAGCGGACCCTCGATCCCCATCATCTATGTCACCTGTCTCCATATCCTCCTCCCCTCTGGTGACCATCACCCTGCATCTAAGAGTGGTTTTTGTTTGTTTCTTTTTTTATTTGTTCATCTCTTTTGTTTCTTAAATTTCACATGTGAGTGGAATCATTTGGTATTTGTCTTTCTCTGACTGACTTATTTCACTTAGCATCATACCCTCTAGATCCAACCATGTTACTGCAAATGACAAGATTCCTTTCCTTCTTATGGCTGAGTAGTATTCCAGTGTGTGTGTGTGTGTGTGTGTGTGTGTGTGTGTGTGTGTGTGTGTG
>NW_024412412.1:2545759-2664389 GCF_014898765.1 Herpailurus yagouaroundi
TATATGTGTGTGTACATCTATGTTATCCATTCATCTATGGGTGGACACTCGGGCTGCTTCCATATCTTGGTTATTGTAGATAATGCTGACTTGGGTCAGAGAGAAGAGGCCTCAGAGAGAAACTCAGGAGGAAGAGGGAGGAAGGCGTCCACGGCACCCACTTGTTGGCCTGACTCAAGACCTGTCCACATCAAGACAAGAAAGAGACCTCCACCAAAAACACCGATTTTTACCCATTTTTGTTCATTGTGTATGATGTTTGCTGTCTTCTCTCTCTGGTATTATTTTTGTGTTCTCATGTACTTTTTCTAGTGGTTTCCCAACTTTAAAATATTTCAGGTCCAGGAGAGTCAACATACAGTGTTTTCTGTATAGGTACAGTATAGTGATTCAACACTTCCCACACCAGCCGGTGCCCTTCACGACAAGCATTTTAGTAAGCGTGCTGCCGTAACAAGTACCAGTTTTGTATTTTTAGATAATCTTTGCAGAAAGAATGACATGTTTACCATTGATCTAACTAGTCTAACCAAATCAGGTGCTATGACAGGATCTGCATTACTGTCTGCCTGGTTTTACCTGCAATTTGGGGTAACCGATGACTTTTTCTGCTGCATTTTTAATTTTTATTTATATTTATTTATTTTAGAGGGAGAGAAAGCATGAGTGGGGAGAATGGCAGAAGGACACACAGAGAGAATCTCAGGCAGGCTCCATGCTCGGCGCAGAACCCAACACGGTGCTGAATCCCACGACCCTGGGATCAAGACCTGAGCCGAGATCAAGAGCTGGACGCTCAACTGGCTGAGCCACCAGATGCCCCGACTCAGGCTCCTTTACTTTAAACAGTGCTGCCCTTCCTTGCTTCCCGCCCATGCATCTTCTACCAAAGACCAGACAACGACCCAGTTACCCTCTCCTCTAGATACCACCCAGGCCGCCCTCGTCTGTAGCAACACAGCTTTTCTCTGCCTTCACGTGTAGGACGACACTCCTCTGCAGGGCTTCCTGCTTGGTTCAGTTCTTTCAAATTTGCTCTCTTCGGGAGACGAGACCCTAACTTCTACTTTCCAAAATTTACTTCACAGCCTTCAGGGCCCAGGAGAGGAATCTGTACATACAGGTATTTACTGTACATTGTTCAACTTTTTGGTTTGCTTGTCTTTGGTTGGCTGAGTTACGGTGCGGTCAGAAAACCTGCTTCCACGCCTGAGTCCTGACACAAATTAGCTCATCACCGCAAACATCTTAATATGCTCCAGTTCCGTAAAATGAAGATGATATATGTATTTTTAAGTTTATTTGTTTATTTTTTGAGAGATAGAACACAAGTGGAGAGGGGCAGAGAGAAGAAGAGAGTAAGAATCCCAAGCAGGCTCCGTGCTGTCAGCACAGAGCCTAACGTGGGGCTTGAGCTCACAAACCACGGGATCATGACCTGAGCCGAAGTTCGATGCTTAATGGACTAAGCCACTTGGGTGCCCCTAAAATGAACATGATATTAAGTCCCTTACATGTGAGTAATAAATTGCCACGTATGTGACAATGCTGTGTGAGTGAGGTTCCCTCTACGTGTTATTACTGATGGTAGCAAGGCCTGAATGACTTTGTTTGTAGCTCTAGGATGACATATAACCACTCGCTCCTCTACAAAAGATGCCAGATCTTGACGCCTCGGGGAGCACACCAGACACACGGGTACCAATTAGCGAGGGAGGCCTGGGAGGGTGCCGTGCAGGGAGAACCTGGCCCCAGCGGGAGGGAGGGCAAGCCACACCTGCCGTGAAGGAGCGCCCACGGGAGCCTCTCTAGACTGCACTAGACAGGAAGTTATTCCCAGCACACAAAACCCAGCTGGGAGATGTTTTTAAAAGTGTTGCCACAGGCAGTATATTTTTGATCATATTGTTTTACTGTGACCTAGATAGAGCAACACCTAACACAGAAAACTGAGAAATGGTATTACAGCCCTACAGATTCTACTCTCAGCACAAATTGGTATGAATTTTGATCTATTCTATTCATTTATAATTTATAGCCTGCCTACTTCCAAAAATGACTGTAGATGGCTTAGAACACAAGCCATGTATATACATATGTATACGTATACATATGTATATATACATATATACAAATGTATATATATGGCTGTTCAAACAAATTTTTTTAAAAAGTTCAATTCATTCAAGAAGCCAACTGTTTTTCCCAAAATGTGTACCTTTAACAACTACTCGTTCTTGTTTGTTTTTACTCAATAACAAACTTTTAAAATGGGTTCAATATTCTCTTATAGATATTTTTTAAAGTACCATAGAAATAAAGAGTTTAAATATTGATTATACTTCTAAAAGTATTGAAATGTTAAGACTGATTCATAATCCTTTTTCCATATAAAATTTTTAAAAAGCTCCTGTTAAAAAATTTCAAATCATTAAAAAAAAAATCAAATCATTTGTACCTCAAAAAGATTCAGGATGCCTGGTTCAGTTGGTCAAGGGTCCAACCCTTGATTTCAGCTCAGGTCATGATCTGATGGTTCATGGGATCGAGCCCCACGTCGAGCTCTGTGCTGACAATGTGGAGCCTGTGTGGGATTGTCTCTCTCTCTCTCTTTCTCTCTCTTCTGCCCCTCACCCACTCACTCTCTGTTTCCCTGTTTCTCTCTCTCTCTCTCTCAAAATAAATAAATAAACATTAAAAAGGTGCAAATATAGCACGAAAACACCACATATCCACTGTATCTTTCTATACTACATAATAATTACATTTATCTCTATTACTAATTTATATATGTGTGTACATACATTATTTTATTCTAAACAATTTGTAAGTCACAGATGTGATGGCCCGTTTCTTGTAAAACTTCAGTGTGTGTTCCTTACAACAGAACATCTCAAATCAAGGAAAAACTAACACAGACACGGAAGTTCCAAACACGCAATCCACAGATCTCCTTTGATTTCCCCCAAGACTGGCTTTTGTAGATCCAGAAGAGTTTCTTAGTCTTTTCACGCCTTTAACAACTCGATACTTTCCAAAAACACAGGCACGTTTTTTGAGTGGAATATTTTTCAACTTGAGTCTGTCTGGTTGACGGTCTTTGCTATTCGACTTGGCCTATGCATTTTTGGCAAGAATGCTAAAAGCTGACACCGTATTCCTGCCTGGTTGTCTCATCTGCTCCACAATCGGTCTTGGGGGTGCGAGGGGGCTGTTGTGCTCGGGCTGCACAGGCTCCTTCGGGGCAGTTTCTCCAAACCCTGCTCTCGGCGCATCACGTTGGTGTTAGATGGGCCGGGACGGGGGTGCTTTCCAGCAGCGCAGGTGCAGCCCCACGAGGCATCAAGCTCTCGGATGTCGGCTTGCTTTGACAGCGGGTCCATCAGTACACCCGTTCATACCACGTCCGTTACTGGCGGCCCCACCACTGACGCTGGGCCAGAGTGGAATCTGCCGGGCTTCTCCCCTCCGGAGCTCCCACTCTCCCGCTCTCAGTGAGAACCCATTAGGCGGGGAGATGCGACGAGACCGTGGATGCGCCGTTTCTCATCAGAATTCGGCCCAGAAGTTCTGGCACGCATGGATGTTCCAGTTTGAATTGCCTGTCATTGGAGCAGTTGCCAAATGATGATCCTCCCATTCCACCTTCCATCCAGACGTATTAGTTTGCGTGCTGGGAGGGAAATCGTTCTTCTTCATTCATTTCGTTTATGCATGTAGCTACTTATATTGGGATGGACTCATAGATTTCTATTTTATACACAGCAGTTCAGTGTGTGTGTGTGTGTGTGTGTGTGTGTGTGTGTGTGTGTGTGATTTTTTTTCCTACCAGAGCCCTGAAAAATGAAGCTTCATTTCTCTGAGAATATTTGCTCCTCTAGGGAAAAACAGTATTAAGTTGATATCCAGAAACTCAGCGTTGGGTGCCAGAGGGGTTCTTGGCTACCGGGGTGCCGCATGACATCTGCCAAAAGACAGAGGTGGGAAATACGCGCACGCGCACACGCACACGCGGGCTTACATGTGTAGTTTCATCTATACATACTAAAACCACGAGTTTGCGCTGCGACCTCTAATTCAAATCCAAGTAGCCTGCCTCATTTCCAGGTCTCTAACTCCTTTAGCAAATACGGAGAAACCTGGTTCTCACTGCCGTCACTGTATTACTCAGGTCCTCAGTTCCCACGTACGTACCCAGCCTTCTGACCTGACCAGCTACCATCTCGCTCATCCACTCTGTGGGGTCCCGACTGTTCCAAACACACCCAGCAAGCACATGGGAAAAGAAAGGCAGTCACAATGAAACCTTAAAAGTCATGCCATCCCTCACAAAATTAACTCCAGCTAGGAAGATACCCTGCTGTGTGCACTGGGTCTGAAACCATTCATCCTTCATGGCCTCAGGAGTCTGTCCGATAGTGAATAAAGAGAAGATCATAGCCAGAAGTAAAATAAAGCTCTTCTTTTTAAATCCGGACAAATGCCACATACCCCTCAAACGAAAAAGGAGCCGGGCTTCCGACGGTGTGTGGGTGAGGCATGAGGGGCCACACCAGCGTCTGTCTTGGGACTCACTTGGAGCGGTGTGTGTGCAGAAAGAGAGAGATGGAGAGAGAGAAACAGTGGGCTAGGAATCAGAACCCAAGATTAATTTCCCCCAAAGCTCGCGGTAGAAAGACAGAAGAACCCTCGCACACTTGGTCTCGGCCAAATCATAGGGAAGGAAAGAGACACACAGGCCTTGCCTGGTCCACTATTCCGAGGATGAATGAGTGCTAATGACTGTGATGTCATTCCTTTCCACAGCGGTGTGCTCATTACGTACCCGAGTCCAAGAGCGAGAGGCTCTCACCATCAGAAAGGGCACTACTCTTCCCTTGGGCAGCAGTAAGTAAAATAACAGAGAAGCCAAAGGGTCCATATACAACTATGTAAGAGAAGCACTTTCTCCACCGTCACCATATTACATAAAATAGGACACAGGAGTCCCCTTTATCCACAGGAGGTACATTCTAAGACCCCCGGAAGCCCGGAACCACGGAACGTACCAAACCCTGTGTATGCTATGCATTTTGCTATACATGCACACCCATGATAAAGTGTGGCTTATAAATTAGGCACAGTAAGAGATTAACAACAACTAATAGCAGAGTAATTATAACAGGTGCCATAGTAAAATTTATGCGAATGTGGTCTTTCCCTCAAAATATCTTACTGTCTTGCAGGCTCCCCTCCTGTGATAGTGCGAGACGGTAAGATGCCCACCTGGTGGGACACAGTCAGGTGCATGATGCAGGCATGTGATATATAGCTATAGGTCAGCATTGACCTTCAGATAATACGTCACAAGGAGGATCGTCTTCTTCCAGGGCCGTGGCTGATCATGGGTAAGTGAGACCACGTACAGCAAAAGTACAGGTGAGGGGGGACTATGGTCATGTATGTGTAGATCAGGAATTTTCTCGATTATTTTTTCAGCTGGGCACATTCATACACCACGAATTATTTCTTTCCATTGAACCTACCCTTGTTATTCACCATGGCTACAACTGTAAAAAATGCCGAACTTGTGAACGTGGCTCTCACTGGTATTTTTTCCCACAATATGCATTTGTGACAAAGGCTGAAGGCAGCCCAGAGGAGGAGGATGTGGTTGACTAGGCTCACTCACAAAAAAAATGCTATTCTCTTGGAAGGTGAGAAGGTCTTAGAAACAACCAAATCACCCCCATTCAAACATTATCAGGTTATCTCAAAAATACATAAACCTTGGAATATTAAACCACAAGATGTAAGTGGTCTGTTTAACTTCAGAAAGAAGTGTGTCTGCAATATCATAATATTATTATATATTTGCATATGGCATAACACTGTATATTATTTAATGCAATTGATTTTAAGTATAAAGAAGTTCAATCTAAGTGCATGGGAAAAGATTGTCAGACGGACTCTTTTAATTTGGTAGAAGACATTATATAAAATAATGTATCATGTTATTAGTTCCAATTAGATGACTTCAAACTGGATTTATATCTTCACATGTTATTTATTAATGACTTTTTCTTTTGATCACATTGCTTGCTCACCCGCTTTTATTTAACTTAATATTAGTTTTCTTAAAAGCTTACATCTTTGCATTTTTGCAAGGGATTTTGCAATACATCTGCATTTTGCATTTTTGGTTAGAACTTTTACAAGAAGTTTGCATCTTACATTTTGCAAGACAGTTGATAGCAACAGCAAACTCCATGATGATTTTTTTCGGAGGAATTTCTTAATCCCAACCTTGACACATGACGAACCCTTATTTCTATTTCAGAAAAGAATACAGGCTACGTACCGACGATTATCTTAGAGATGTTTTAGGCTCAGGTACCTCTATGCCACCACATCTATTATAAAAATCACTCGAGCCAACGTGTATCATAAAATACTGTGATCAAAGGCAGATATTATGAGGACAGAGAACGATGTTATAAAACTTACACATCATCTATATTTTCTTAAGACCTTACTAAGTAGTTTTTTGTTATTCCTTTTATATGTGACATCTCAGAATGATAAAGAATCAAAATAGTGGTGGATTCTCTGCTCGCGCTGTTAATACGTGGTTCTGTGTAGTAAATGAACTGTCTGCTCTTTGTTCCTGGTATCCAGACAGTAACCCCCTACCCTTGGACTGTTCTGACAGGACCGTCTTTGTTATTCCAGGTGGGCTCCTTAGACCACACCGGAGTTTATGGTAGCTCTGCTTATGATCATGTGTACCAAAAAGTAGGGTGGTGGCTGTGCATGTGGGAAGGACAGCCATGCGCTTAGCTAAGGCTTGGGGTTTTGAGCCAGATGATGTCAGCCTGACCTCCCAACCTCTGTGGGGTAAGGAGCTGAAGACCGAATCGAATCTTGTAGCCAGGGACTGAACGGATCGTGCCTCCATAATGAAAACCCAGTGGGAAGTCTGGAGAGCAGAGCTCAGCAGAGCTTCCAGGTTGGTGATACACACTGGTGTGCCTGGAAAGTGACACGTCCTGAGGACACGGAAGGCTCATGTTTGAGACCCTCCCAGATGCCGCTCCATGAGTCACTTCATCTGGCTGTTCCTGATATGATTACTTTAAAATACACTTTATTTATTAGCAGACTGCTTTCTCATGTCCTGTGAGCTATGTAAGAGAATGATTCAAACTAAGATAAACCCCTGAGTGTTTAGCCAGTCGGTCAAAGGGCGGGTGGTCCAAGGGCACTGAGCGTGGGACTGGGGTCTCAGGGGAGTTGGAAAACCATGCCTTCGACCCATGCAGTTCGTGCCAACTCCTGGTGGTCGTGCTCAGAATTGCATTGCAATGGTATTTATGCCAAATAGGTTTTAAATGATGGAGATTAAGGAAGGCACCTGTGATGAGCACTGGGTGTTATACCGAAGTGCGATATTGAATCAAATGCTATATTGAATGGCTATATTGTACACCTGAAACTAACATCACACTCCATGTGAGCTAACTGGAATTGAAATCGAAACCTGGAAAAAAAATTGAAAGGTGTAGCCAACATCTACACATTTAGCTAGCGACACTGTTTACTGTTAAAAGTAAACCCGATTTTTAGTTAGAAATGCATCTTGACGTCTACATCCATTGACCTAATAGGTTTAAATTTGTACACGTGAAATATCAGAAAAAAAAAAGGTTCTGTTCTCCTGACTAATTCCAAAAACTAAAATAAGAAAGAGAAGATTGGTATTGTTCTTCTTTGCCACATACGTAGGCAATGTGTTTACTTCTTTTAATATTATCGTTTTTACTATCATTTAGGAAGCCATTCCTGCTAACCTTGGTCAATCAACCATACAACTGCCTTGCTGTATACAAAGAACATGTACATACGTTGTATGTAAATGTGTTCAGCAACACACTCGTGCCTCAGACAATTAGGTGGAAAAATTCGTTCAAGGTTAAACCCTTCTTTTTGAGAAGTCAACCTATTCCTAATATTAACTAAGAAATATAACATCACACATCTGAAGCTAAGTTCACACACAGGGGACAGTAGTTATTCCAGAGAAGGCTTAATCCAGGCTGATGTACATTAGTTGATACATAAAAAATAGATTTGAATGATGAAATTTGAACTTCAGATAAAAAATCGCAAAAGATATACCTTGGAAGCAAGTTTTACTCAAGAAAACCGTAAGGAAGAGAAAGTATGTTTACCGTTTTGTTCTCCGTTTATTGAACAAATTCCATGTATAAGTGGACCCCTGTGGTTCAAACCCATGTTGTTCAAGGGTTCACTGTATAATAGACAGACACACTAAACCACAGGGTTTCACTGCCTGAAGCATTTCTTCTCTCTTGGATTTATCTGCCCATGTTTTACTCATCTGTTAAGATGTTATAATTTTCCCCAGATATTTTATGCCATCCATTAAGATATTTCTTCGTTTGTTCCCCCAAATCCTAGGCAAATGCAACTTTTGACCTCCTTCGCCACCCAACGCCTGCCTGTGGTATTACATCTTTGCCAAGAGTTACAGGTATTACTAGGTTACATTATATTTATATATGATGAAAACGTATATGATTATGATTATGAACATTTGATGAAAGCGTATATGATTATGATTATGAACATTATTACGTTTTGCCGTCTGCATACGGATGTGCAAGTGTGTTGTTTTTAGTGACAGACTTTTTTATTCCCAACAACAAACATGGTGCCTGATATCTGCATCATACTGACACATAGGAGGCGGTGTAAAAAGTCGCAGGCCAAGCTGAACTGCGACAAGCGCTATGTGGTGGGGGCAGGACGTGAACCTTTCCAGGGGAGACAGCACAGCAGATGAAGCGTGCAGGTCTGGAAGGGGCAGTCGCACATAAACGTCCCCAAAGATGCACCATGCAAAGACAGACCAACACCGGTGGCGTGTGAGGAGAGATACCTTCTACTGGCATTGTCTCACACTAAACTTTAAATGGCCCCGTAAAAAGATGCTTTCATCTGCTGACAGCCAGAGACAACTCTGGAGTAATTTAAGAAGCGCGTGGTAAGATCACAGCTGTGGCGCGCACCGCAAACACCCTGCCCGTCACCCACTTTTCTTTTGGCGCCTGCTGAGTGACAGGATGGAGGTATCTCCCGATGCGGCTGAGATAAGCTGGAGACGTCGTTCGGGCCAGGGCCACACAAGGAGCAGTCTGTGGGGCCGGTCGCACTCTTAGAAAAGCTCTTAGTTTTCTGTGCAATCCTGGTTAATTCTGAAACGTGGAGGTCTTTGCTCCTCAGTTGTAAGACAAGGGCAAGGACGGCACTTGGCGCAGAGTGCGATTTTTAGGACTCTGTTAGCCTGGCCCTATCAGGGCTCAGTAAAGGTCGTGATGATGATGATGGCGACAGGGAAGACGGTGATCTTGATAACAGCTACTGTCAAGATTTTTAAAATTTGTTTAAGGTTTATTTACTTTGAGAGAGAGAGAGACAGACAGAGACAGAGAAGAGAGGGAGAGAGAGAGAGAGAGAGAGAGAGAGTGCCGGAAAGGGGCAGAGAGAGAGGGAGACAGAGACAGAGAAGAAAGGGAGAGAGAGATGGGGCGCCTGGGTGGCGCAGTCGGTTAGGCGTCCGACTTCAGCCAGGTCACGATCTCGCGGTCCGTGAGTTCGAGCCCCGCGTCGGGCTCTGGGCAGCCTGGAGCCTGTTTCCGATTCTGTGTCTCCCTCTCTCTCTGCCCCTCTCCCGTTCATGCTCTGTCTCTCTCTGTCCCAAAAATAAATAAACGTGGGGAAAAAAAAAAAAAGAAAGGGAGAGAGAGAGAGAGAGAGCGCCGGAAAGGGGCAGAGAGAGAGGGAGACAGAGACAGAGAAGAGAGGGAGAGAGAGAGAGAGAGTGCCAGAAAGGGGCAGAGAGAGAGGGAGAGAGAGAATCCTAAGCAGGGTCCACGCTGTCAGCACAGAGCCCAACACAGGGCTCGAACTCACAAGCCATGACATCATGACCCGAGCCAAGACCAAGAGTCAGATGCTTACGGACTGGGCCACCCATGCGCCCCTCTGTCGGGAATTTTGATACGTTGGTGCTGTTCAGGGCGGAGGAAACAAGATAACCTCCCAGTAGAAACGAAAGGGAAGAGAGAGCTGGACAGTACTGCTTACCGCCAGGGCGAGGAGGGAGACGCCAAGGCCAACCCGGAAGCAGTTTCCGTGGACCCGGCAGGTGGAAGAAAGAGCAAGGGGGGGCTGCCTACACTTCAGGTCTGGTGACATCTGCTGTCAAGGGCGGAGCTGCTCTGCAAACCTGACGGATCCCAAAGCACTACAGATCTCAGGCCTCGAAGCTCCAAGCTGCAGCACGATTTCCTGGACGGCCCGATCTCAGCACATGTCTTCGCAGGAACTGTGAACTGTGACCTACTCTTTGCTTCACCCCTACCTGCCATTACTACCCCTGGGTCCCTCGTCCCCCGGCCTCAGACTGTCACATGCAAACACCGTCTACCTGCTACCTCCCCAGCGTGAGTCCCGCTCACTGGGAACAAAGCTGTCTCTTGGCTCACCTGTGGTCTCGCTCTGAGACTATCAACACTAGATGAGCGAATGTGGATGTGCACGAGTGTTGTAGGAAAACGTCTACATGGAACGTTTTGTGGCTGTTGCTCATTTCGTTAGCGTTTGATGATTCTGATTCACAAAGACGAGAGGGAACTGGTGTCATCGTACCTGAGAAGCTTCCCAGCCTGGGCGCGGTCATGTCCCCTCCGTCGTAAATCTCCAGAGAGTCCCAGTTCTGCTCCGTGGCAAAACTGATCACTTGAATCTAGCAAACAACAGTGTTCAGTCACTAAGTATTTTCGGTTTAAAGAAATTTGCCTGATCATGCAGGGTTTTTCCTTGAAACTTAATACATACACCAAAGAGAAAGGTGAAACCCCACAAAATAAACCACGAAGCGACATTTGCAAATTTCTACAAACGGCACTTTGGGCAGCTTTTAGCCCCCAAATCTATTGTTTTTAATCCCAAGTTTAGAAATGTGATTAGAAACATGTTGTAGAAGAAGTAAGAAAAGGGAAACAGGTTATGGTTTAAGTATTTAAAAATAAGCAACGCAAACAAGAAAACAAACACAGAAAGCAAGCCCCGTGCATTCAGGCGCTCCGGGCTAGAGGGGCTTACCTGGATTCCTGATCCCTCCGTAACTATGATTTTCCAGATACAGTTTAAGTTGTTACCATATGGTTCAGGATAGCCGGGGGATAAAATTGTACCTCTGCGCTGAGTGAAATTGCCACTGCAGGGGACTAAAAGACAGAACCGTATCTCATAAAAATAAAGTACAGCAAAGGACAGCATTAATTTCATGCTTAGCGTTTCTTTGCTGTGTGATCAGATATTAAGAGACATTTGACACGGAGTATGGTCCTTTCAATGGCATGTGGTGGCCAAGGTCAAATTCAGTCTATCCTCTTACCAATTCCCAGTATCATTGATTATTGCCTACCAGAGTACCAAGGTTTACAGATCTGGTGTCTAAAAGCAAACCTCTTCAGGCTAAGAAGGGGCTGTACCTGACAGTGACATCTCAGAAGTGAATCCTGTTCAGAATAATTTTATCCGGATGATTTAAGGGGCTTTGCAGACTATTGCCTTCCATATGTAGACAAGCAACCCCAAATGAGAGTAAGGGGATTTATGAGCAAATCCGGGGAGAAGAGACGCTGAAAACGTACAAGTGAATTCAAGACTTCATCGCGACTGCTCTCGAGGTTGTCACGCAACATGAAACAAACAAACTATAACTAACAAGGCCATTGGTATTCGGGCGGCATTAACCTGTTATTTTCAAGCCTTCATCAGCACAAATTTATTAAGACGACATTACGAGACAGCAAATCAACATTGTAACGATTCTTCCCCAAAAGGAATTGATGCTCTATACCCAGGGCTTGAGAGTTAATGGCGTACTTGATAGGTTTTGGACAACAAAACGTGTTTCATCCTCGTGAATCTAATGAGTTGTTTCATGAGACACAGTGACTTTTAGCGTGGAGCCGCTCCGCCACTATTTCAGAGGAAACACGTTGCTTTTTGAACAGGTCTGGAGCGGGATCAGGCTGTGCACACTCGACGTGAGCATCGGAAGCTGCTTCGTCCAGCTGTGAAGCTGGAGGGAACAGCCTTGTGCACGCTGTCACGCCTTGTGGACATACGCACGCTGTCACACCCGCGGGCACACACGTTGCCACACCCGCGGGCACACGCACTGTCACACCCGCAAGCACGCACGCTGTCACACCTGTGGACACGCATGCCGTCACACCCACAAGCACACACACCGTCACACCTGTGAGCGCAAACACTGTCACACCCACGGGCACACACACCGTCACACCTGCGGGCACGCACGCTGTCACACCCACGGGCATGCACGCTGTCACGCCTTGTGGACACACGCACACCGTCACACCCACAAGCACACACACCATCACACCCGCGGGCAGATACACCATCACACCCGCGAGCACGCACGCCGTCACACCCACGGGCACACTTACCCACGCAGCTCGGGATTGTGTCGTTCCACTGTGCTAACGCGTTAGGCACGGACTGGCAGCGGATGGCGGTGGAGCCCTGAAGGAGGTACCCCGGGTTGCACTCAAATCGAACAATCGAACCGGCCGAGAACTCGGAGCCAATTCTCCGTCCGTATCTGGGCTCAGGGACAGAGCTGCACTGGGTATCGCTGGTTCGAGGGACAGCTAGAAGCAAACACACAACACGGCCATCGGTGTCTTCCTGGGGAAGCCCCACCATTTCCTTGGAAAAGGAGTCGAGAGAGTCCAGAACGAGTTTATGTTAATACAGAAATCAGTAATGCCTTCCGCGGGTTCTAGAGGGAACGATGTGGGGAGCACTTCCGTACCTGCATCCAACCTCTTACCAACCCCAAGGACCGCCTTATAGTCTCCTTTCAGAGGAGTTAAACGCGGCATCAGGAGCATTGGCGCCTTATGAGACCTGAGCTATACTATATGCAGGCAGTTAAAGTTAATTAAGCGCCCAAATCACTGTGCTCATGATAACGAGGTGCCTCAGAACTTGTACTTACCCTCAAGGACCTTAGAGTCTAGTGAGTATAATACGGCTATTGTGATGTAATAACAAAATTAAAAACACAACTACTGGATGACCCAGCACTTCCGCGAATGCATCCCACTTCTGCGGATATATCCCCCAAAACACTGAAATCAGGATCTCAAAGACCTGTCTGCACCCACGTGTCCACCACAGCCTTCTTCACAGTAGCCACGCTGTGGAGACAACCTAAGTGTCCCATCAGTGGGTGAAGGGATAGAGAAAACGTGTTACGTCCATACAATGGAACACCGTTTAGCCTTAAAACAGAAATAAATGCTGCCATTTGCAACAACACACGTGTTCCTTCCACCTCTGGATAAAAGTCAAGATGGCCAACCACACGGCCCACCCCTCCGCCCCCAACAGCCCCTCTGGCAAAGCAAAATCACACTGCCTTTAGCCCTGTCCCAAATCACCTGGCACAAACCTCAATCCCATAACCAGCCCCTCCCAGAACTCCCTTTCTGAGACACCCCCAGGGTCTCCCTGGGCTGTGGTTTTCGTTGAGGTCTGGTCTTCGGCTGACAGTCACGGGCAGGTGAGCCTCGTTCCAGTGTGAGGTGAGGGGTCTGTTAGGTTGTATACTGGAATCTACTGTCTGTGAGACATTGTTCTGCTTCCCAAAAGGGGCACGGGGTAAAGTTTGGAATATACTTCAGCTCGCAGAGACATCTGTTACTCCAGAACGACTCGTTGAGAAACAGATCCACAAGGTATGGGCATGAAAACTCCATGATCTGTTTTTATTCTCTGCAGCTAAAGGCCGTTTGTATGTATTGTGTCCAGGATCCTCTTCAGTCTGTGCATTCTTTCATCCAACGGTGCCCCCCTCTGACAGTGTGCTCGCGTCCTTGTTTTCCCGAAAAACAGTGCTCCATGTTCACACTGCTTTTCCTAACATGGGGACATCAGGTTTTGCATTGAACCTGACCAGTGACAGGCAGCATCTGAGTAACTGCTCCTAAGAAAGCAAGTCTACGAGATGGAGTCAGGAGACGATTCTGACGCAAAGTTAATAAAATTATATACCGAGCACTACAGTTGAAACAATGATACATCAGAATGGCTCTTTTTTAGAAGTAAAAACAGAATGCAGAATAACTATATCATAATAAAAAGTGCTGAAAATTCCTATTTGTCATATTTATATGTCTCAGCATTTTGGTGCAGTTGAACAAGAAGCATGAGGGCCAAAGAGGAAATAAATAAAGACCATCCCATGGAGGCGTCAGTTCGCAAGTGTTTGCTGCTGTTGTTACCAAAATGGAGAAATGTCTCCAATGGCAATTTTTCTCCTTGTCCTGAATTACACGAAAAACATCCGGCTACTGATAGCAAACGCTGCACGCTTATCTAAGAAGCCTCAAACACAGTGACGTTTCTATTTCTAAATGTAATTTTTTTTTCAACGTTTATTTATTTTTTTGGGACAGAGAGAGACAGAGCATGAACGGGGGAGGGGCAGAGAGAGAGGGAGACACAGAATCGGAAACAGGCTCCAGGCTCCGAGCCATCAGCCCAGAGCCCGACGCGGGGCTCGAACTCACGGACCGCGAGATCGTGACCTGGCTGAAGTCGGACGCTCAACCGACTGCGCCACCCAGGCGCCCCTCTATTTCTAATAATACATTAATATTTAATAAATATGCGAGCACTTTTTCCAGGGCATCACTGCCACTCCAGGCCCCGTACACGGGGACAACACACCATCAAGGGTCACTCGGACACAGGCCACTATTCAGCCTTTCCTCATGAACTTCATGGTTGTCCTTTTTTAAGGAAACGAAGATAAATGAACAACACCTACATCTGGGTGATATTATGAAGGTTGTTCTCCAGAGGAAGAAATTTCCCCAGTGAGGAGAAGAACAATTTTAAGTCTCTGGAAAGTGGGGCCGAAGCAGGCACAGACGACCTCAAACGTCCATGCACCGTCTGGGGAGCATCCAACAGCATTCAGCCACTTTCCCTGTCGGCCCGTCCTCCGGTCCCTGCCCTTCACCTGGATGTTTCGGGCAGCATCAGGGAGAAATTCCGTCCTCTGTGGTTACTACCCTGTATCTTTTAGTCAATGTTTCACGCTGCGGTGAAGCAAGAGGGGAATCAGCCCAGCGGAAAGCGAACAGGGACTGAGGTCGGCTCAGGAGAGAAGGTGCCGTACTGAACGACGAGTGACGGCCGCAGCAGGTGCGCTGTGCTGGTGCGGGGGCTGGGGGCTGCTCTCGGGCTTTCAGAGCACCCACCGCGAGGGGAAGCCAGAGCCTAATGTCACGTGGTGGGTCCTTCGCCCAAAGCCACTGCCAGAGCTCAGCCCAGGTCTGCGCACGCGGCTCCTTCACCGCTCATCTTTCAGAGCAGGTATGACGACAAAACCAGACACCGACAATAACCTAGTAACAAACCTGAATGCCCACAGCAGTCACTTGGCCAGTCTAAGGGAGGCTGGCTTGCCTGTTTCTTTAGTGATGGGGGATATTTTCTATTTCTCAAAATCATTCTGTTTGGGTAGCTGAAAAATCGGATTCGACAAGCCATCACTCGTCAGTGAATTCAAGCATACATCACTGAATTATGAACAAAACCTTTTGCTCAGTCTTTTTTGTAAGAAGTATGCATTTTATAAGCTCTTTATACAAAATGCGAGTCTCTTCGAAGTGGAAAACCTTATAATTTATGTCATCTAAAAGGAGATGAGGTTTGGGGAAAATCAGTAAAGACATGTACTTCAACAACTGGGAAGGACCTCACGTGGAAATTTTCACGTCAATTTCTTTCTGACCAAACTCAGAAAAATCGCTTCCTGCTTCCAGGTTGTTCATCTGTTTATTTCACTGCTAAGGGCAGTGAGTCTTGCTGTAGGAGGTAGGAGGTAGGAGACCCTGGGACAGGAAAGCCCCGAGCTAGTGAATCTGGGAGACCGGGAGGCCAGAAGGCCAGGAAGCGGGAGGCTGCTTCAGATGGGGATCTGGAATGGAGCTGTCCACACAGCAAATGTGTCCAGAAAGACGGAAACTCGGCCAACTGACACTTGTACGTTGTGCACTCAGGGGAAGCTTGATATAAACACATGGCCTCCTTTCCCCCCTGAAATATTCAAGATGTCCTACCTGGTTTACTAGCTGTGGTGTGAATGACTCATTCTGAGAGAACTTAATGAAGTGCTGAATCCTGCATGGAAATACCCAAGAAAAATGGATGATCTGTGCAAACAGCCAGGCACAAATATAAGAGAGTTAAAAATAGTAGTACACTCATGAGACACTGTCGACTGCCGAGTTTAATATAGACGCATTCAGTCACGTGCACACACAGAGCATGGCGGGGGTGGGGGGGTTGTGCAGATGGTTTTTAACCACCCTGCCATAAATTAGCATGTGCCTCAGAGTAAGCAGGAGAGGACAGGAGACTTATCTGCTCTGCCTCAGTCGTCTCTGTGGCCACGCACGTCGGCTCTTGTGTCGTTTCCAATATTGCTGAGGTTGATTCTGTTATTAAAAGGTGTGTATTTGGGGCACCTGGGTGGCTCACTTGGCTCAAGGTCAGACTTTAGCTCACGTCATGATCTTGTTCGTGAGTTCGAGCCCCACGTCGGGCTCTGTGCTGACAGCTCAGAGCCACGAGCCTGCCTTGGATTCTGTTTCTCCCTCTCTCTGCCCCTTCCCTGGTCGTGCTCTGTCTCTCTCTCTCTCAAAAATAAATAAACATTAAAAAAACCTGAAAAAAAAGTGTGTATTTGGAGCCCCCAAAAAATCTACAAATGCAACATAAGCACATCATAATATAGACTAAAAGGGCTCTTCTAACACCAGAGGAACCAGACTGTGCTCAATTTATTGAGGAACAGTAGGTGAGTGTTCCACATGGTGGGTTTCTTAGGGTGACATGAATTTTGATTTTCTCGCTGCCCCCAGAATACACTGACTTTATGCGCGATCCATTTTCTGCGGAGTGCCAAAGATTATCAAAATGTGCAGAATCCCCTTTGCTGACTGCAGTCCTGCCAGTGTGTAGGTCTAGGAGCTCAGGGAGGGAGGGCTCAGGAATCGCTGGGTGCTGGGGGAGGAGGGAGGGGACACCCTCTCCAGGTTGCCTGAAAGGAAATCCAAGAAGCCACTTGAACGCATTCACATCGGAAAGCGAGGCGTGCTCCTGCCGTGTCTTCAGGGAACTTTGTTTATGTAGGACAAACATCAACAGCGGTCCAGTTGGGAAACCGAAATGTTAGCACAGCCCCAGGGACCCTCACACTCCAGGAGAATCTCCAGATGTCTGTTCCTGGTAGGTTCTACCAACAGCTTTTGCTTCTCGAGTCAACTGTCACATCGCCGAGGTGTGTGGTTGCAGAATGCAAGGGGGATGCAAGGTGGCCCCAGGAGGAATGACTCCTGAGCCACCTGCTGTAAAAGGTGCCTGCCTGTCACTGAAATGCACCATGTCTTCTCCGTCTCCGTCCACACTACTGCTTGTAGGACCCGTGACCTGGAAAGTAGTTCCTCCACCCCGAGTAGATAGCGTCCTTGAGTGTTTAATTCAATAGCACCAAGCAGCTGGACGCAGGGCTTCACAGGTACTGAGTCGTCACTGACAAACTAATGTGGGACAGGTATTTAAAGCACTGGGTTAGGAAGGGATCCCCTCCATTCGCCTCTTTTGGGGTGCTCGTGGGTCCTAACTCACTGTCTTTCCCACTTCTGACCTTTCAAATAGACCCTTCTGCCTCTAAGGGGTGTGGAAAGCAAAGGAAAACCAGCAAAGATATAAATTAATTAGGACACTTTGTAAAACAAAGTCTACGTCCATTTCTCCACAGGATCAGAAAGATGGAAACATCTTCATTACTTAGGCCTCATTATTAAGCAGGCGGCAGGGAGGGCCGGGGAGTGGAGCGCAAGAGGCAGTGATGCTGGAATGACTGGGTCAAGTCCGGGTTCCCTGCACCCTGACCTCGCTACCTACTTTGCCACCGATGTCTCTAACAGGTGCAGAAACTCCCCGTGCAATTTAAAGCTTTAATACTCAGGAAAGAATGAAGCCGTAAGGGGTATTCGAACGCACTATTCAGAAAGTTTTTATACAATGGATTTCAAATAATTTCTTGGCTCCCACGTAACCAGCATCTTTCAGAAAGTAATATTCAATTTAACTTTTCAGATGTATTGAAAACGTCCCCAGGTGTTCTCAAGTGATTTATAAACTGCATTCATGATTCTAGTTCTTTGCTTCCAAGGGATTTAGCTTTGATAAAAAGACAATTTTTGCATAAACTCACTATAGGAACAAAAAGCAAGAAAAGGAGGTATATTGAGACTTTATAAAATATTGAGGGTGTTAGAGTCATTATATACTCTTAAGGACAAGGAAAACATATTCCTCCTATAAATGATTTTCTTTTCTTACCACTTTCCTGTTTTCATTCATTTTAATGGCGATATGTTACTTGAAGCCAAGAAACATACCTTTTAAAGTCGTGACTTCTGAGGACAGTATTTGTAAGTAGGATAGAGTTAGGGTCATTTGCCTCAGATATTTTATTCGATGTCTAATCTTTATCAAAAAGGAAGGAAAGCCCCTTATCAAGACAGTCCATGTCAGTAGCTTAAATGTCTCCAGGTTAAAAAGTGTACTTAAGGCGCTATTCCTTCTCATTCCTTTACACATCATCTTGTTCCTGAGCAGTGAGGTTTTTATGATGAAATATTTTATAGTTTATAGATTTTAGGAAAACATTTTGAGGGCATGGGTCTTGCAGCGTGAGAGTATTAGAAATAAGTTGTAAGTGAAATGACAGATTGCTATTTTCCGTAATTTTTTTTTCTTTTTTTACAAACACTATGATGTCAAGCTCGTTTTCCAAAGTCTTTAGCAAAGGACAGAAGCGACTGACGCTTGGGGCTTCCCGGCCACTTGCCACTTCCGAGGAAAAGAGCTAAGAGGGGCGAGTAATCTCTGTAGCCTCGAGCAAAATTGAGACCTGGAAAGACTAAGTCTTTCTTCCTGTTTTGGAACACACAGTTTATCCGCCAAGATGGTAATCTCTCTCACATCTCAAGCTTCACGGCCATTACAACCTACATCCAAAGACCCGCTCTGTGCTTCTGAAAGTGTATAAACAGTTGACATGGATTTTTGTCAAGTTCATGCACTGAACAGACAAGACAAAGGTAGACTCTAGAGATAGAAAACAAAACAATCCTCATTGTTTAGAAACTTTGCACAACCTCGGACATTTTGAATAAGCTCCAATTTCAGAAATAAATATAAAGGTGTCAAGGTGCAAAAGTTAACAGAACACAAATAAGACAAAATGGGTGTTTAGAGTCACGGAGGCACGGACGGTATTTTGGGTTTTGTTTGATTTCGTTAAGTTGCCTTTTCGACTTCCTTTTTTACGGGAAGATCTGTAATTGTAAAATGTGCTTTAAATGTATTTCACGAAAGCAGGTACTGAAATCTAAACTCTTATGAGACACTTGACTGAGTTACATAAACTATAATATACATGCAATCCTTTTGCAAAGTATACAGTGCCAGACAAAGGGGATTTGATCAGTAAGTGTTTCCTGATGATGCCAGATAAACGAGGTGTCACTGTGTCTTTGCAGGAGAAATGTCGTATATATTTAAGTGTCAGAAGGCAAAATTGTGATATTTTTATTACATCGTTTTATTATAAACATATGAATACCTTCAATTTCCTAAGTATTAAAAAACACACAATGCAGAAATGGCCAGTGCTTTAACTGAAAACAGCAGTATGTCTGATGTCGGGGAGGGCAGAGCGGTGTGCTCAGTGACCTTTGACCCTTACCTTGGTAAACAAAGTGGAAACCCCGGGCAGATGAACCACTCTTTGCACTGAATCGGAGAAGAATCTGATTTGATGTCGCCAATGGCAATGTTTCACCTAACGAAGAAAACCAGAGGTAATTAGTGGGATCCGTAGAATACACTGTGGGGTGGTGGCAAATATTTTGGAAAATAACTATTATTAACTCAGAATTTCACTCTCAGCTGTTGTACTCTTATCAGATCTCCCTTTGGGTTTAGGACCCAGACGCATTGTTTCTATCAAGATTTTAAAACTGGTCTTGCCTGTTCGTTCTATTAAAATGTGGATTTAATCAATATCTCACTTATGCTTCCTTCTGAAGCAGGCACTGATCGTAAGTCTGTTAGCTGACAAAGCGGGAAATACAAGAATCAGATTTATCAGTAGCTCAGAATCAACTTTATTTGACAGTTACTTGCTAGGATTTTACTTCAATTAAGAAAATTAAGAAAATCTGAATCTAAACTTGTTTAAAAATACTAAAGCATTTAGATTCAGAAAAAATAAATTTATGAAATATATTTTTACCTTTTAAAGTACACCCACTATACAGGAATGGTCTCTCTCACGTGCCACTAAGGAGCATATGAATGACATAAGCATTTCAGAGGTGAATTTGTCAACAGGTAACAGTACTTTAAATCTGTATCTTCTGGGGGCGCCTGGGTGGCTCAGTCGGTTAAGCTTCCGACTTTGGCTCAGGTCATGATCTCACGGTTTGTGGGTTCGAGCCCCACATCGGGCTCTGGGCTGACAGCTAGGAGGCTGGAGCCTGCTTCGGATTCTGTGTGTCCCTTTCTCTCTGCCCCTCCCCCGCTCAGACTCTATCTCTGTTTCTCTAAGATAACATAACACAACATAACACAACATAACATAACATAACATAACATAACATAACATAACATAACATAAATCTGTATCTTCTGATGCGTTTCTCGATGTTCCATCATCGGACATTGGCAGAAAAGAACAAGACATAGGTCTTAAGGACCTTGGTTAACAACAGTGAAAAACAGGAAATAATCAAACTTAGTCTTGGTTGGCAAGAGTGTGTGATCCACACGCACAACTTGACTTTGGTCAGGGATGACAACGCAGTGACTGCACAAACCTTGCAGTTTGCCCAGGGTCCCAATCCACGAGGGGCTAATTAAATTGTGCTGCGCTAATCAACTGAATCCTGTTCAGCACTGAAATGAATCACTTTCGGTCTATATACTTTTTCGTAGGGAAAGAACTGCAGATGTGATTTTCAATAAAAGTGCGGCGTACAAAATGAGTTTGAAATAGCATCCCGTTTTATGCAGCCCCACGTACGTTTACGCGCATTTACACACACACACATTCATCTGTGTATGTGTATACACGTATGCACCCGTGTACTTGTGGGAGGGTGATGAATCTCTATACGCACGTATTTAAAGGTTGGCAAGGACTGAGACCACAATATTGATACTGCTTATCTCCAGGAAGATTAGGGGACATAGGATAGAAAACAGAACACACAAGATCATTTATTATCCCTTCTTTTCAGATATTTTCCTTTGTTCTTGAGATGGATATTGTATTTCCTACAACCTTAGTAAGTAAAATGATGGTCAGTGGTTTTATATCTGAGATAAACATACAGTTGAAATTTTATATCGAAGAAACAATGTTATTAAGTAGGCAAGCAAATTCAAAGATGATTGCATTTCTCCCTCATTAAAAAAGAGAAAAAAAGACAAGTTTAAAATGAGTGACCCTGGCTGTCTAAATAAAATTAAAGATCAAATGCTTTGAATGTTTACCTGAATGTGACCCGGAGAGAGAGCTGAGAAGTCTGGCCTGTGGGTGTGTCCCATCAAATAATTCTGCCAAATCATTCAGTGCCGTCTGGAAATAGGCGAACTGTCCGAATACGACTGCAAAATAAAGGGGTGGGTGGCACAACGCTTATTAAAAAACACAGACACGGAGGCTTACACCACCTATGTACCAATTCCTCTCAAGGATCGTGCTCCTAAGATTCCTGCAGAAAATCATGAACTGGTTTCCCCGGCTTTCTAAGAGTTTTCAGTGGCTTAAACAATTTTATTTCGCTTCTCAGTGTCTTGAAACACAATAAAAGGAATAGCATTACTGTTCCCACTCTGTTTGAATATTAAATTTGTTTCTGGAACTACATTAGGATAATACAAGAATAGCCATAAAGCTGCCCCATTATTTAAGAGCAGTTAACGATGTTTCGTTTCATGTACAATAGGTACAGGGATCAAGACAATTCTTGGTTTTAAAAACATGCCAGTTTGGTGAAGAATTTAAAATTGTTCACTTGTTATTACAAGGTGAAATTCACGTGAACTCATTGAGATTTACACACAGGTCAGCAACATACCATAGAGATGTTTATTATGACCCCACCACACAATTTTATTTATCTCATGGGTGATATAAATAGCAAGAACACACCTCCTCCAAGTAAAACATTACTGTGCATTTCAGCACTTCAAACTTCATAAACTTTTTCACTCAAAGTGACAATATATAGGCCTCCACAATAGTTAGAAACACCTGTGATTTAGTATATAAGCAAGGAGCGACTAATTCTTATTTATGTGCAAGGTTTAAACTAAAATTATTCTCATTCTGCATAAGAAATGGATATGTATGTATCAATTATACATGTCAGATTCTAATGAACTAATGTGTTGGCCAAATGGAGGGGAATCTAACTGTAATAGCTTGTGTGCGTGTGTGTGTGTGTGTGTGTGTGTGTGTGTTTTAGATATGCTATATATTCTGTCACACACATGTATTACATATATAAACATGTATGTATAATATGCACCATGTACAGTATGCATGTAATAGACTATACATACACATACATACATGTATTTTAAGATTTTATAATTCCTTTATAATTTTCTAGAGACAAATAATTAAAGGAAGCATGTAAGCCAGGAGGACTTTCCCAATGGATGAACTGCTCTAAAACAAAGAATTAGAAAGAGGAAGAGAATTTTATGATTTCAACATGGTTCTGGCTCATACAATTCCTTTCTCATAGCAGCCCCCCCCCCCCGTAATGAAATCTTCATCACGTTGGAGGCAGGACGCTTGGGTCTTTTAAATAGCACAAAAGTGAATCACAGACATGTAATTTCAAGAAACTTTTAGAACCAGAATTTGAAGATGATCCAGAGAGAAACATGGTCCCAGGACCGTCACGTGCCAACGTGCACTGAGCTCCTCACAACAAATACGGGTGTGGGTCTACATGTTGGCCAAGATGAGGCTTCTCTGATGAGCTGCTTGGGCGGAGCTCAGACCTATGACTGACTCTGCCCCAAACAGGCAGCCAAGACTGACAAGTGCTCATGGCCACGGGGTCTCCCTGGGGGAGAGTCCATGTCTCATAGTGGGGAGAGCAGTGTCGCTTCCTTGAGGCATGAGAAGTTAAACCACTTGGGGGGAAGAATGAAGGGCAGGGAATTATTTCAGTACGTGAACGTTGAAAGCAAAACTTTGCAGGTGACAAATATGGCAAAAGGCCTGGTGTGGCAGGCGCTCAGTGGGTAAGAGACAAGGAGGGGATTGGAAAGCAAAAGCCACTGCAACCTGAGACTTTAGGACCTAAAAACGTGGGGTTTTCTCGTGGGCAAAATGGGAGTGAAAAATGTGTATCAAGGTGTTTCCGTGATCAAAGCTTTGTCGTAGAAAGGTACTTTGGTGACGCTTTGGGTGAAAACAGGGAGAGAATTGGAGTATCTGAAGACCTGTGTTCACCACACTCATGCCTCTTCCCACCTAGCGACGCCCACACCTTGAGCTAATGTGGCACTTAAAAAGTGGGCATTTTAGGGGCGCCTGGGTGGCGCAGTCGGTTGGGCGTCCGACTTCAGCCAGGTCATGATCTCACAGTCCCTGAGTTCGAGCCCCGCGTCGGGCTCTGTGCTGACCGCTCAGAGCCTGGAGCCTGTTTCCGATTCTGTGTCTCCCTCTCTCTCTGCCCCTCCCCCGTTCATGCTCTGTCTCTCTCTGTCCCAAAAATAAATAAAAACGTTGAAAAAAAATTAAAAAAAAAAACAAAACAACAGTGGGCATTTTAGGGCATAGACTATGTTTTGTTCATCCTGGCCGTTATCACAATTGTTTGTTATTATCATTATTATTATTATTATTATTATTATTATTATTATTTTAGAGAGAGAGAGAGAGAGAGAGAGATAGTGACAGAGAGAGCACATGAGCAGGGTAGGGGCAGAGAGAGAGGGAGAGAGAGAATCCCAAGCAGACTCCATCCTCAGCACAGAGCCTGATGTGGGGCTCGATCCCATGACTCTGGGATTATGACCTGAGCAGAAATCAAGAGTCGGACATTCAACCAACTGAGTCACCAGGTGCCCCCAAAATTGTTGAACTGATTTATTTCCCAGGAGAGAGTAAGGAAAAGAAGAAAGATAATACAAGATAAGGCAGTATAGATTTTCATTTAACCCTCTGTGCAACTATTTTAATTTCAAATTAAAATTTAAATTAAAATTTTCTGCCTGGATAGAATGTGATAAATGTATATCTTTAAACATTTCAGACTGGGAAACTCTGATCAATATTTAGGATAGAGGTGTGACTTTTTTTTTATCTGTTGGGAAATCATAATTGTGTTGTGACAATTCAATAAATTTTGAAATAAACTAAAATCATAGAATATGGCTGCTATATTCCATTGTGATAAATATGTTCTACCGTTTATCTATGAACAAAAGTAAAAGGAATAGGAAAGTAACTGGAGGATGTCGTTAAGCACTTAGGTGGAAAAAACGAATTAACGGGAGCTGAAGAAGTGACATTAGTTTAAAGGAAATGGTCAAGCAAAAAGAGTGAGAATCAGGAGCTATTCTAAGTTTTATTGTTTGTTTATTGTAGCAAAGTAGATATTCTGAAGCCCTCTCACTTTTTATTTTTTTTTTTTTAATTTTTTTTCAACGTTTTTTATTTATTTTTTGGGACAGAGAGAGACAGAGCATGAACGGGGGAGGGGCAGAGAGAGAGGGAGACACAGAATCGGAAACAGGCTCCAGGCTCCAGGCTCCGAGCCATCAGCCCAGAGCCTGACGCGGGGCTCGAACTCACCGACCGCGAGATCGTGACCTGGCTGAAGTCGGACGCTCAACCGACTGCGCCACCCAGGCGCCCCAACCTCTCACTTTTCAAATGAGAGTAACAGCTGTCGCTCATTCACAGAGTAAGTGAACCAGCCCTTTGCCTGGTGGGGAGCTGGTCCCCCTGCCCTGGTCTCCACGAGCAAGTCCATCATCTCTTAAACACCAAGGAAAGCCCAGCCCGAAAAGCCCAACAGTCTTGAGTACTGGCCCAGGGTAGACACTACATGGTGTGTGGTAAAATAGCAAGCAAGTTCGTCACACGGTTCATGAAAGGCCCGTGACCTAAACCACCTAAGGCTAAAGTAAGATCCTGGTGAAGGTTTTCGTCAGTTTTGAAGAGGCCTGTAGATAATAAATAGAGTAAAACCTTGGTTTGTCAGCATAACACCTTCCGGAAACACGCTTGTCATCCAAAGCACTCATATATCAAAGCAAATTTCAAGGACCACTGGCTCAGCTGTGATCATGTGACATCGGGCGTCACGTACGACTTGTGTTGCGAGACCTCGCTCATTTACCAAGTTAACATTTATTAGAAATGTCTGCCCGTCTTGTGCAAACACACACACGCAGAACAACTTACTTGCCATCCAGAAACTGTTTGTCTCCCGCATGCCAATTTCTTACCCAACAAGTAACTTACTTGTGTTATAATTGTACTTTCCAAAGGGTTTTCCCTCAAACAGATTCTAGCCTTAGAATCTTTACCTGCTGTCTGTCTATGAGTGGATGGCTGCTACATCACATGTAAAGAAAAAAAAACAAAACTTAGCCATGTAGGGTTTTCACTGTACCACTGGGAAAAAAAGAACCTGGTCTATAAAGTTATAAAAACGACTATCTGGTTTACTCCAAAAAAGAACCCAAATCAAAGGAAATGTCCGTGGTCAAGAGTGAGATTGGAGGTGTGGGAATCCAGCTCTGGGAAAAGTGCAGACCCAGCAGGAAGGCCCTTCTAGAGAAGAAGCCAGGCGGAAAGCTGGCTCAGACTGGAAGCGAAGTTCAGGAGGGAAATTCGTAAGCGAGGTGTCGTGGGGTCACATGGGGATCTGCCCACTTTTACATCTCTACCTACTCGAAGGTGAGCTCACTGATCCGGTGACTTCTGTCAGCATCGGACTGAGAAATGCAGGTGCAGACTGGTATCCAGTGTTCCCCTGGCCCACTCACTTGGCCATCCTGCCTCAAAAAACACTAGTTTCTAACAAAGGATGAGTCAAGCCAAACTGATTCTCTCTGATTATTCTGGATCAGAATCTTAGAAGAAAATTTACGCATTTTACATGACATTGATAAAATAACTGGAATGGATGCTGTGTACGTTTAGAAAACCTGTTGCTTTAACACAAATCGTCTTCTTTTATAGTTTTTATTATAGTCAGAGCCGAAAGATTTGTTTATAAGATGACAGAAAAATTAACATCGAAACAAATATGACCACGAATAAACCTTAAAGAAAGAGAAACTTACCAAACTCCTTTGGCACCGTTATGGAGTAGAGGCATATTTGACCGGCCGTGTAATTATGAGGGTAGTTTGGTGACAAAACGACCCCTTCGGACCCCGTGTACTGGCCTCCGCAGGGAGCTGCAAGAGGGAGTAAGCAAACAGCATGTGCAAAACCATCGCCACACCTGCTCGCGAGGGGCAGGGCCGCAGGAGGATGAAAACACTGAGGAAATGAGCATCTCACCTGGTTTGTTCAACAGTTTAACAAAGTGGGGGGAGGGGGGTGGTGCCTGGGTGGCTTAGTGGGTTGAGCGTCCAACTTCGGCTCAGGTCATGATCTCACGGGTCGTCAGTTCGAGCTCCGCATCAGGCTCTGTGCTGACAGCTCAGAGCCTGGAGCCTGTTTCAGATTCTGTGTCTCCCTCTCTCTAGGCCCCTTCCCCACCCCCCCACTCACACTCTGTCTCTCTCTGTTGCTCACACTCTTTCCCTCAAAAATAAACATTAAAAAAATTTAAAAAAGAAATTTAACAAAGTGGCCAATGGAAAGACTACTTAACTTCACTGTGGGAAGTGAAGGAAAAGAAAAGCGGAGATTTACCAAGTTTGAATAAAGAAAACTTAGGAGAAAAACCTATGATGGTCTCAGGAAATCCCAAAACCTCTCCCAGACGTGCTAAAATGATCATGAAAATGTTAGTAAGAAACTAACAACAAGCCTGAAGTGAACAGATTCCTGAGTTACTTTGAGTCTCACGAGAATTTTCTGGTTGGCATCAGTCATATTAACTGAAGAGCTACAAAAATTATTTCAGTTTTCTACTGTTTTTACATTACTACAGGGCTTAGAAAAAATAATGTTTGCTTTTAGCTTTTCATTGTTGAACTTTTCATCTCAAAGACTCGGTTCAAGAGTAGCATGTAGAATTACTAATAAGCCGGGGTCTCTGTAAGTTTGATTGAAAACTGAATTGATTCATAACGAGAAAGCCAGGGCAGATACAGTAACAAGTGTTACGTGCAGAGCTCTGTGTGTGCGCACGCGCGTGTGCGTGTCTTTACTTTCCTTCTCATTATTTTATTCGCTTGGGCATTACTTTTGCTAAGGAAACACTGAAAACACTGGGACAACACCGAAAATACTCTGGAAGCATGTTCAGACAGACATTCAATTGAATCCTAGTCTCGTGACTCCCAGTTTTTTAATTAAACGCCCTATCCTTCAATCCGTCAAATGTGACTTCAGAAGACGTCCCAGTCTGCAGAGTGTGACCCGGGACAGGCACTGAACTACCAGCCTCCCGGACCCCGCTGCCTGCAGCCTGACCACGCTGCTCCTGGTCTCAGATACACCCCCATGGACCTCAAGTCAGAATCATTTTTAGTGTTTGAAAAAGTAGATTTGTACAACTTATTTATTCTTGATAAGACAGTTTTCAAGCACCAAAAGACAAATCAAAGGCAATATATTTAATCCTTCCAATGTTAATTAACACACTATCAAGTCCTAACTGATAGGCATTCTTCGCAACTAACAAAGCTCCTTGGACTATGTTGACATTTAATGTCAAAGCACCTCATTCGTGATTTGTGAGAGTTCGAAGCCATACATCACAACAGCTTGGAAAACTGAAGTCTTATTCTAAGTTTCAAGGGAAAACAGCTTACGCATCTGACAGCGTTGATCTACTTATGATCAACAGGTAGAGATTTTCTTTAACTACACTGAGTGTGGTCTTCCCGCTGGTGTCTTGATTCAGAATAATTTTATCATCCCACGACACTTACACTGACATTTTACAATTCTAAAAAGAAAAATTCTACTTTAACTTGTTGATAGAAGTTAAACTCCCAAGCTGAAGGTTCTACATGAAATGCTAGGTGACTTATTCTACTAATTTAGATACATCGCTTAATTTTTTTTTCACCTCATCCATATAAATGCAACCAGGGTATTTCAGAACTACTTTTCTCCTTAAAAGTTTACAGTTCAAATTTTAAAACGTAAGTACCATGAAGCATAGAAATCTATTTTTTGCTCAGCCATATAAAACTCAAGCAGGTAACTGTGCAAATATCCTTTCTTTTAAACCTAGAAAATCCATCCAGTTCAAATTTTAAGCCACAGGTATAAATAAAAAGTGGAAGCAAATCACCACTGGGGTAACATTTGGATGCCCAAATGATCTGACAGACAGAAATCTTATCAAGGACACTGTGTGATGTATTTGTGGAAGTATACCTACAAACATTTATTTTGTTCAAGGACAGGATGAAAGAGAATTATTTTATGATAACACAAGACATTAAAAAAAAAAAAAAGATGAAATGAAAGGAAACTGACCTGGCATTTTAGGTCTACTGCTTCCTTGATGCATTCGGTTGTGCTTACACATTCTAGATAAGCACCAGAACTATTTTGCACACAAGCAAACATTTGTGAAATTGACAAAAATATGTATAGGATTTTCACTTCATTCTTAATGATTATTCTGTCCGTGTTACTGCGCTGACCTCAGATGCAGATAGGTATGGTCTTTTCCGTAATGGGCATTATTTTACGTTAATGTGATGAAAGAAAAATAAAGATGTTCTTGCTCTTTGGTAATTAATGCATGAAACAGATAATTTTCTAAATGAATAAAGAGCAATAATATCATAACTACAGATGGTAACAAGAACTCACTCATCCATCTGGTTAACTTGAATGTATGCCTCATACGTAAAGACAACAAAATTCAATCGAATCGAATGTAAACTGAAACAACACAGCTAACATCCTGACCCGTGAAACGGGCTCTGGGTTGTTTCAATTTCAGTTCAATTTACAGTAAATTTCAGTGAAGAAAAACTGCAGACAACAGATGAATCACCAAGAAAAAAAAAATCATATTCTACATTTAAAATAAACTAGTCCAGAACGTGCAGCCTGCATTCCATAATATATGGAATATTGAAATGGTTTTTTTTTAATGTTTTATTTATTTTTGAAAGAGAGAGAGAGAGAGAGAGAGAGAGAGAGAGAATGAGTGGGGGAGAAACAGAGAGAGAGGGAGACACATAATATGAAGCAGGCTCCAGGCTCTGAGCTGTCAGCACAGAGCCCGACGCGGGGCTCGAACCCATGAACCTTGAGATCATGATCTGAGCCGAAGTTGGACGCTTAATAGACTGAGCCATTCAGGCTTGAACCGTTTACAATATAGCAGAAATCCCTGGTTTAGCTGGTCATCTAAATGATCCACAGGTAGTGATTCATGCACAAAATGTGTTATTCCCCATGACAGATCCAAAATAAACTACGGGGGGAGGTAATTTCTACTTTAATGATTTGGTATTTTGAGTTCTACTTAAATGTAAATAAATAGCATAAATAAAAATTTATGTGTTGTGCACTTTGATGACAGGTAAACAGAAATTGCTCTTGGCTTTATGGGTCTTCAAATACAGAAGAAATAGTCTCTAATTTACAATTTGATTCTGTATCTATTATCCAAATGTGACTTCTTTTATTTATGTTTATTTTGTGGCTATCATTCCCCCACAGGTTCAAATTGCATTTGAGTTTAATACAAATTTAATTCCTCCTGCATATTATTTAACAAAGTCTAAAACTCACGTTCTTTCTTATTTTTACTCTGGTCCCCATATATATATCCTCTATGGAGATGTCTGAAGAGGGATATTACCACACCTGGGATGTACATTTAGTGGAATACAAGTAAAAATATTAGAACCTCTGTAGAAAGTTATATCCCGGGAGGTGTTTCTGTTCACACATTATCTATGCGGGATGGCTGCTGGGAACTGAGGTGTGTGTAAGTGCACTGCATTTGTTGGGGTTTCATGCTCAACAGTCACGACGTGACTGGATGTCAGACCAAGAGTCCGCAATCATTGCCCTCTGGTTTATTAAAAGGATCATGTACTCCATTTACATGTAGATTAAGATCTACATACAGAATCCAGATTTTCTATTTATTGAGCACCTACTTTGTCTGAGACAGCCATATGCATATCCCATTTAATCTTTCCAACACTGGTGAGGTAGGCATTCTTATGTCCTGAGCCCTGGGTGGTGCAGCCAGAATTTGGCCACCTCTAGTTGGATAACCCCTGGGCCCTGCTCTAATCCCCACCCTCAGAACCTCTCCCCTGGAAAGTGGGGTCCTCAAGACCTAGGAAAGCAGCCTGCAGGCAGCCCTGGACCCACTTCTGGGACGGCGATCTAGGACCCTAGGCTCCCATGAGAGCACTGCCTGGGTTCCACTGTGTCACCTCCCAGACACCCCTCATGTTAGTTTTTAGGAAATTTAGCGGGAAGGACCCCAAAACTTCCATGTTGTCGAACCTGCCCAAAGCAGCTCACACGGTAACTTAAGTATGTGGCTTTTCAGCATTTTTCATTAAATAGAGCCAGGGGAGGCACTGACTCACAA
Source organism: Herpailurus yagouaroundi (assembly GCF_014898765.1). Classification (NCBI taxonomy): domain Eukaryota; kingdom Metazoa; phylum Chordata; class Mammalia; order Carnivora; family Felidae; genus Herpailurus; species Herpailurus yagouaroundi. The sequence continues at coordinate 2,576,758 of NW_024412412.1, forward strand.
GCTGGCCTTCATGGTCATGACTTAAATACACTGCCTGGTGCTAAAATTTACAAACTTCCCTCATAAATTTGCTTTCTATATATGCATATTATTTTTACATATACATGTACATGAATCATGTACATCACACACACATATTTAATCTACATTTAATATATATTTTATTTAATGTAATGTATTTATTTCAATATCTATATTTAGTATATATTGAAATATATATACACGTATACACCCTATAAGTATAAAGGGAAATAAACCTAAAAACATAATAAAAATATATATTACTTATTTATATTATTAGTTATCCATCAACATTATATTTATTATATTAATGTTATATATTATTGGTGTATAAATATATATATTTCAATATATATTATATATGTTTGTTATTAATAGAAACAATATTTTTTATTATGTTTATAGATTAATTTCCCTTTACACTCATAGGTGTGTATATGTGTATGTATGTAAAGGGTAATTTACATATATAACAAGTGGCTTCCAAAATCTCAAAAGTAAAAAATAACAATAAACATTGAAATAGAAGTTTTAGATTGCTTTTTAAGAATTTGAGATGAATGATGTTTCTCAGGCCCTTCCAAATCTATGAGGTTACTGGGCATTTTATTTCATGTATATGGCATTATTTATATTTTATAAAGGGCATGTGCATTTTAAATATAATTAAAATGTGACATATTAAGTTTCTACAAAATGTAACATAAATATACGTGGGTTTTTACGTATCTATATTTTTAATGGTTATTTCTTTTTGAGAGAGAGAGAGAGACAGAACATGAGTGGGGGAGAGGTAGAAAGAGAGGGAGACACAGAATCTGAAGCAGGTTCCAGGCTCTGAGCTGTCAGCACAGAGCCCGATGTGGGCCTCGAACCCATGAACCACATGCAAAATCATGACCTGCGCTGAGTCGGATGCTCAACTGACTGAGTCGCCCAGGCGCCCTGATTTTTACATCTTTTACAGCTATCGCTCCATATGATTATTATGATAGGTCCACAGAGGGTATCAGGCAAATATCACCGTTGTCCCTGACGAGAAGACACAGAGGCCCACAGGCACTGAACCACCTTCCCACCTCGCACATGAGGTTAAGAGTGGATCTGGAACTGGACTCCTCTCTGGCTTTTCCTCAAGACCGAAACAGAGCAGGCAGGCCCACGGCCACCCCTATCCCGGGCCCAATGGCGTTGGGGGAACGCAGATTTGCAACAAGGAAATCCCACAGGGTCCCACATGCACTTTGCAGTTAACATGAGTTATGAGGCTGGCCAGCTTCCTCACCCTCCACAGAAGAGATTACAATGCTGAGGACCCAAACCTTACTGGTTAAGTTCAGACTTTAATGAAAAACACGGAAACGCGCACTATGCATGGGGGGGGGCCATGGTGTATTTACTTCCCTCAGCATCGTTCACTCTTTCAGACCTGGAATCTGAGAAGCATCGATGAATCTGTTTTCATTTTGGTTATTAAAACATGTCAGATTAGGAAGATTTAACAGGCTGCATAATTTTCCATGAAAATTTATTTTTAGCTTTTCACTAACTTATTCATTTCCTCTAGAAACTTGTGTGAAGTCCTTACTGTGCCAGTACCCAGTGGTGAGTCCTGGCAAGGTGGCTTCTTAAATCGACAAGTTCTCGGGTTCACACACAGACTTAGGGACACGGATGTCACAGTGCGACCAAGGGCGTTACGTTGGTTTGTTTCTTTTGTTTAATTTTTAAATTTGACCGATTTGGTCTGAAGGGACCAGTAACGTGAGCTGTCCTGAGTGGGGGAGAAAAAGAAAGCTTTTGGTAAGTTCATTATATCTAACTAAACTTGTACCTGAGTTCATCCTAAAATAACTTGGAAATCATTTTTTTTTTTTTCTGCAAACGCCATGGGCTTTACCATCTTCTTTTTAATGTGCATCATCTCAGGGTAGAGGTTACAAGTCATATGCCCAAAGCTGGAACACTTTGGTCTATGGACAGTCCTATGAAATCACTGACTGGATTAACATACGGACACGGCCAGAGACCCGGAAATCTACATCTGTCTGTCACTGCACTGTCCGGGGTAACTGCCACCAGACTGCTGTCACTGTAGGTCAGTTCTGTCTCTTCTTTTTTTGAGAGAGAAAGAGAAGGAGAGAGAGAGGGAGAGAGTGCCACGAGCTGGGGAGGGACAGAAGGAGAGAGAGAATCTCAAGCAGGATCCAGTGACAGCACGAGTCCTGACCCAGGGCTCACTCCCACAGCCCTGTGAAATCACGACCCGAGCCAGGATCAAGAGTCAGACACTCAACTGAGCTGCTCAGGTGCCCTAGTTCTGTCTGCTCTTGAAGGTTGATCTTACCTTTTAATGTGTGGATTTAGTAAGTGAATGCCCATATAAAGAATTACAACCAGTGATATTTGGGGGGAGAATGACACATGAATATATACACATATATACATGTGTACACACACACACACACACACACACACACACACACAGACATGGAGACAGAAGCAGAAGGGTGCATCAGGAGACTGTCACTTAGTACCTGTAAATGTGCATCAGGCCTAGTATATTAAAAAAAAAAAAAAAAAGAAGTTAAAAATGCCAGACTATCTGAGAGAAAAATGTCACCCCTCCCCGAAGCCTGTGACAATGGCCATACATCAAATGATCAAGGCATGTGAAATACTTAGTCTGCACTGGCTCTGTAAGGGAATCTAGCCCTAACCACTGGTTAGGGGACTACAGCACCGAAGCGTGACAGCATTTCTAAAATGAGACATTGCATTCTAAAGTAAAAGTAAAATGAGATGTTGTATTCTAATTTTTTTAAACATTTATTTATTTTTGAGACAGAGAGAGACAGAGCATGAGCAGGGGAGGGGCAGAGAGAGAGGGAGACACAGAAACGGAAGCAGGCTCCAGGCTCTGAGCTGTTAGCACAGAGCCTGATGCGGGGCTTGAACTCATGAGCCATGAGATCATGACCTGAGCCCCCCAGGCGCCCCTGAGACGTTGCATTCTAAAGTAAAAGTCAAATGAGACCGTGCATTCTAAAGTAAAAGTGTTATGAACGACAGCACAGGGCCCACGCGTACCGTTGCAGGAAGGCAAGGCCTGACTCCAGGCAGGTTTTCCGTCCGCTCCGATCACACACGTGATGGAGGAGGGGTCCACAATCTTGTAGCCAGAGTCACACTGGTAGGTCACGGTTGAGCCAAGCTTGAAGTCCGTGCCAATGCGTGTCCCGTTCATTATATTTCCAGGGTCGAAACAGGCTTCCCGGGGCTTCTCTGTAGAAGCAAAGGTCACCTCCGTAAGGGCAGGGATCTTAAGCTTCTGTCTGTTTCTCTGTTTGCTTGCTCATTTTATCTACTGCCTACAACAGTGCCTGGTATATGAGAAAAGCTCAAAAAGTATTTATAGATGGACAAATAACCAAGTTAGTAGCTAAGTATCAAGTTAATATTAATAACATGTCATTATTAATGTGATAACTACCAAGTTAACAATTCAATAACACGAAAATAGGAAAAACTCCAACTTAATACAATTACACTTCTTTTCTTAAAACCACATTTTACTACAGAATCGTTATTGAATCACTTTCATTTAGGTAAAAAACACAACATTACTTTTTACAAGTTTTTTTTTGTTTTGTTTTGTTTTTTTGTTTTTTCTTTTTGCTACGGAACCTAGTACTGAAGCAAAGAAAGCGAGGCTGGAAAAGTTGAGGTCGTTTCCTACCACTGCACTTAAATCATGCTGATGTGAAACCACACGCCCCAGAGGCCATGAGAGAATCCGGCCACTCCCCGGGTCGGGCTCGGTGCATGCCAGTGCTCAGCACTTGATACAGGGAAGAAGAGACCGAGACCGGCAGGGAGGACAGGAGAAGTTCCGGGCCTCCCACAGGGCTCCCTCCCTGCACTCGGGGGCACAACGCCTGGCGGCGGGGTCGGGACCAATGGATAGCGCCAGTCGCCGCACCTTCACCGCCAGGACCTCCCGACAGCTCCGACCTGGCTGCGGTGACCGCCCCAGGGAGGTGAGGGCCGGCTGCGTTCTAGGCACGGGGCGGGCTGCACCTCGCCCTCCATTCTGTCCTCCCCTGCAGCTCTGCGAGGGCCAGAGCTGGTCTGCTGCGGACTGTGGACCTGGAAGCCCAAGAGAAGTGTAACAACTTTCACTTGGGGCACCTGGGAGGCTCAGACGGTTAAGCGTCCGACCCTCGGTTGCCGCCCAGGTCGCGATCTCACAGTTTGTGAGTCGGAGGCCCATGCTGGGCTCCGTGCTGACAGCTCAGAGCCTGCCTGGGATTCTCTCTCTCCCTGTCTCTCTCTGCCCTTCCCTTGTCTCGCTCTCAAAATAAAGAAATAAACTGAAAAGAAACTTTCACTAAAAGCCTATCTGTTCCCAAATAGAAACCAGTCTTTTTTTTTTTCCCCTCTGAGACTTGTAGCTATGTGGTTAATTCCTATTGACTTTTGGTAACCTTACCATTTTAAATGTCTTTATATTCAATAGACCTTCCAAAATATCTCTAAATGGATAGATAACTCTCTCTATATATGTCTATAATATATATAAGTATATATATATAAGTATATATAATATACAAATTATAATATATAAATGTTATAAATATATACAATTATATAATTTATAATTATAAATATGTAGTTATATATATAGTAATATATATAGTTACATAGTTATATTGTACTTCATCATTTGAATGGCGTTTTTGCTTATACACGTCAACATTTTTCATGCCATCATCAAAGTTCCTGGTCATGTCAGAAGGCTCTAGACCTGAATTTCATAGATGTTCAAGTGATCAATTTAGAAGATACCTGAAACATTAATCTTCATTTTTTAACTGACAGTATAAAAATACAGTTTGGCTTGTCTGTGCATGTCTGTGTGTGTGTGTGTGGCAGAGACAGACAGAGACAGACAGACAGAGGGATTAAGGTCATTAATATCAATACATGCTCAAGGGTAACTTGAGTGGATAAAATAGACACGTTTTCACTCTTCTTCTGCCTTGACGTGTGTCAATTCCTTCATTCGCATACAAAAGATCTCTGGAAATTATAAGTGGTAGACTGATTTTCTTTGGCTGGAATTAATATTGATCATGCTCTCTGTTTAAATTGTTTCTTACTGATTGTCTATCTGTTGCTTATTATTATTTCCACCAACTCCTCTTTGCAGGAAAACCATCCTGAGAGGTTCTAACAGATATGCCATGACAGACTGAAAGTGGAGTGACTTTTGAGGACTTAACATTGCGTGTCCCCTTAGGAGTGGATGGCATGTGGCAGAGGAGAACAGCACGAAGCTTGGGAAGGCTTGCAGGAAACAAAAGAGGGCTGTTGAACTGTATTTATTCCATATTTTCCATTGTGTTTATAACGATCTGTGTCAACATCAGCCAAACAGAGATCTCGTTGGCAACTGCTGACTTCACGTATTCTGAGAATGTATTATGGGGGCGCCTGGGTGGCTCAGACGGTTGGGCGGCCGACTTCAGCTCAGGTCACGATCTCACAGTTCCTGGGTTCGAGCCCCGCGTCGGGCTGTGCGCTGACAGCTCAGAGTCTGGATTTTGTGTGTCTCCTTCTCTGTGCCCCTCCTGGGCTCATGCTTCCTCTCTCTCTTAAAGTGCTAAAAATTTTCTCAGTACACAGCAGCAGTCCCCCTTATTTAGGAGATGCATTTCCAGACCCCCAGGAAAGGCCTGAAATTGCACAGAGTACCAAACCCTATGTATACTATGTTTTGTCCTACTTATATATACATATATGCCTATGAGAGTTTAAGAGATCAGCAATAATTACTACTAATAAAATGGAACAACTATAAAATATACCCAAGCTCATGAGTGACCTGGACACGACGACCAGTGTCAGGCTCCTGGGAACCTTCTGGTGCCCTTCTGAGTCCAGCTCAAGGGGCGGAGCATGTGCTTCCAGACCCCGCTGACCACGGGTCGCCCAGACCGAGACCAGGAAAGCAAAACCACAGAGAAGGGGTCTACCATACATGCCTGTTGCCCTTTCTCCCTTTTCAATCATTTATTTGTCATACATCCCTTTCAGTCGAGTTTACTGTCTCACTAAACACCATGTACACGACCGCCTGCTCTGTGTCACCGAGTTAGGTCTCTGATGGCAGGTGTCTTCATCTCTGCAAATGAACCCCCTCTAACCCTGTGGTTCCATTCCTCCAGCTCTTGGTTCAGAATGTTTCGTGATAAATCACAGACACGGTTTTCGCTTACGGTTTGTCCTATTTTCTAATTCGATGACTTTATAACATAGTGTGTTTTGCCACAGTTCATGTCCTTCCTCCCTAAGGACACGCCTCTGAGAACTCGCGCAAGAGGACAGTGGGTTCAATCAGCCGGCGTCAGACACTGTGGCTCAGGGACCCTGCCCGTGCCTCCTACTTCTCGTCCTGCCGGAGAGCTGACCAAAGCACCGTCACTGCGACCTTTCCTCGTCTTCTGCTACTTCTGTTTTTCACAGCCTCTCCTGGAGAGCTTTGAAAACATGAAGAGCTGTGGCCCCCAGTTCGAAAGCTGCCCTGGTCTTGAAAGAACCCACACAAAAGAGGCACGTCTCTCTTCCTACCCTTAGGAATGTACCTCCTTCCTCCTTTAGTCCCTCGTCCAGCCGAGGAGGCCCTGGAGAGCACAAAGTGCACAGGCAGGCAGTGACAAATGTCCATCCTTATGTTTAGAGGAGGGGTGGTGCTTTGCAGCTCATTCTAGAATGGGCACTGTCATGGTGAAGTGCACGTCTGTGAGTTCTCGTTACTCCAGAAACTGTCTGATGATATGGAAAATGCCTAAATGTGCTGTTTTTCATTATTCATAAACATTAACAGATCCCATCCCCAAAGCACAAGAACTCCTCTGACTGCTGAGTTATATAATATTTTTCTCTTAGGCATTTTAATAAGAATCAGTAAGTTTGTAGATTTTGGTGTTTAGAAGGAAATAGATTAATTTTCTACCTAAAATCATATAAAGAAACATAAGTCCATTGAAGCATTAACAGACATGAAATGTGTCCTGTGTTTTACTTGACAATTCTAATCACTGATAAGTAACTCAAGTTTAAATCAGTATACATATTTTCATTATTTTTTTAAAGCGCTCACTAGTCTGAATTGATATTTCATTAAGTCCTTTTCTCTAATTCTTTGTCATATATCTTGTATGTTCTTGGTTTCCATGAGACATGGATTTGAAAAGAATGTGATTATTTTCATGGACGCTATAGAAAAATGCTTAATTTAGGGTGTTTTGTGTTTGAGTTTGTCTCTATTTTCTCTGGCAACAGGTGATGGGGGGGGTCCCAAACGAAAGTGGGAGACACCCATCTGGTGGGCAAACAAGGAAGCTTGCCTTGGCTGGGGCTCCTCATGAACCAGTGCCCATGGGTGGTGGAGACAGGTGAGGGCCACAAAATCACACGTTGAAAAGCAAGGAGATAAAACTACTATTCTGATGTACTTAACCTTAGTCATTCTGAAGAAACAAATGAGAGGACATTAAAACACACGTGAAAATAATAACAATTATTATTTTTTTAGTGTTTCTTAATTTTTGAGAGAGAGAGAGAGAGAGAGAGAGAGAGACTATGACAATGAGCAGGGGAGGGGCAGAGAGACAGGGAGACACGGAATCGGAAGCAGGCTCCAGGCTCTGAGCTGTCAGCACAGAGCCTGACGCAGGGCTCGAACTCACAGACCGTGAGATCACGACCTGAGCCAAAGTCGGACGCTCAACCAACTGAGCTGCCCCAACTCTTAAATGTCATCAAATCCTTCAATACACACATCATAATTGATTTTTACATGACTATGAATTGGGGGAAAAAAAAAGAAATTATTCACTTTTCTTTTTTCCTTTCAGCAAAGGGAGAAATGTGTCTCTGGATTTTCTTCCCCACTGTAAATATCGAACATTATGTTATGCGAGCATTTTACGTATGAAACAGTCACACAAGACCTCAGAGATAAATGCTTACAATGAATAAACCTTGATGCAAATTATTTGACACACAAATCAAGCTGATCACAGTACCTTTAAATTCAATCGCAAACCCCGACAAGCCCACGGAAGCATCACTCCGGAAAGCCAGAAAAAGATTATTTCCACTGCTCTCTATTCTTTCTGGGGCTTGAGAACCCTGGAAACTTCCAAGGAGAGGTCTGTTGGAATCTTCTCCTTCATAGATATGCAGGAAATCATAACTGGGCTCCATGTTGAAACTAAAGGAAAGAGCATTCATCAGGTTCGGCACCGAACGCGTGTCTCGTATTTCCTCCAGACTACAAGCACACAGTGAGTTCACTTACCTTCATGCAACGAATTTTAAAAACCCAAACAACCCAGAAGTTAAATGTAAAAATAATTTAGATGTGACAGTAGCAATGTGTGTAACTAATATGAATGATCAATACTGTTAGCGTGAGACATAGTGACTGCTACATTCAAAATGGTAGGAGTTTATACTCTGCTTTCCCTTCAGATCGTATAAATCTTTCATCTTTTACCAAATGGGAGAAGTCTGAAGATATCTGTAAGACAATGATTCCTAATAACGTGGACAGAATATCTCTTCCCTGCACCCAGGAAATTGCTAAAGAAATATGGTTTGAAAGAAAGGGGTTCAAAAGGGAATTCCCACTAATATTTGATTTTTACGTGAATATTTTTAGTTTGAAAAATAGGTATCCTCGATATCGCTATCCTTAATTTTTTTTTTAATTCTCTGTTTGTTTTTACTTTTAAAAATGCAATTAGGGGCGCCTGGGTGGCGCAGTCAGTTAAGCGTCCGACTTCAGCCAGGTCACCATCTCGCGGTCGGTGAGTTCGAGCCCCGCGTCAGGCTCTGGACTGATGGCTCAGAGCCTGGAGCCTGTTTCCGATTCTGTGTCTCCCTCTCTCTCTGCCCCTCCCCCGTTCATGCTCTGTCTCTCTCTGTCCCAAAAATAAATAATAAAAACATTGAAAAAAAAATTAAAAAAAAAAAAATAAAAATGCAATTGCCTCTACTTGGTTGGGTCAGTCGGCTGACGTCAGTCGTCCCTGGGATGGCACGAGGGGTGGTAGGCACCCACTCCATTTCATGTTCCTACATCATTGACTTTTTCCAATCTTCTCTTCCCGCCCCACACCCCCCCCCCCCCGCTCTCTCCACTTCTCTCTCTGTGTCTCTCTCCCCTAGTATTAAATACCCTGGTAATCCCCAAAGTTCTCAGGTGAGATGTGGCTTTCCGTGTCTCTGCCATTTTTGATGAGAAGGCAGATGACGGTCTGGGCGCTGCAAAAACGCGCACACTCTCAGGTGAAACACTAAAGCGGGAACAGAACGATAAGATCTCGAGGAGATCAGAATTAACTGACAAATTAGACAGAGGTTTCAAGTAATGCCTTCTGACTGGCCTTCCACCTCTTCCTCATCTCTGAGTCGGGGCCTTTGTGTCTTCAGCAAGGACTCATTCCGAGCAGCGTCCACTCTGTCTCCCTTCAGTTGGCAGCGTATTTGGATAATAGGGATAGTGAGTCAGGAAGCTTTATCATCACTAACGTGGACGTTGTTTTAGTGGCTCTAGTTTATCTGGAGATCCAGGTGATGAAACAGGAACAAAAGGTCTCTCCAGAAATTGCCCCAGGTGTTCTGAAGGAAGCCACCGAGAGTGGGCACCACGGAGGACCCAACATTAACACCGCACCTCGTCCTGAATCGTGCCATCCCAGTTTATGCCAAGGCTACACTGGGACCTGCGGGAAGTCCCTGGACATAGTTTTTAAGGGCGCTTTAAAAGATTCCTTAGTCTGCTTATTTGACAAATTCCTTAAAAATCACAAATGAAGGAGTGAAAGATCAGGCATGACCAAACCGAAAGGTGTCAGCAGGAATTGTATCAAACAGAAGAATCTGATTGGAGGAAGGATTTTATTTGGGACACTTTATAAGAATGCTATTAGAAGCTGGGGATGCTGTGTCCCCATTAACCGTTAGAGCTCATTACTGTTATAGATTATATTTGAGCACTGGAGATACACTGAGTCACAGAAAGGAAATATAGTCTGACCTCTCTCTCTCGCTCTCTTTTTGGATATACCATAATCCATGCACTAAAGTCTGGAGTGACATTTGTAATTCATCATGATTCTACTTGTAAAATCCATTTTTTATGTCCTTTTTAAATTTATTTTTATTTTTTAGAGAGGGGGAAGGGGCAGAGAGAGAGGGGGGACAGAGGATCCGAAGCGGGCTCTGCACTGACAGCGGAGAGGCTCGAACTCACGAACAGTGAGATCATGACCTGAGCCTAAGTCAGACGCCTAATGGACCGAGCCACCCAGGCGCCCCTGTAAAATCCATTTTTAATTCTGCACGATCCATGAGACCCAATAAATAGGCCAAAGTGTGGCCCAGCTTTTGAACCAAATGTAATCTGAGTCTCAATGTGTATCTTCGGCTCCCTGGTCTACAGGGACCTGTGATGAGTCACCCTTCCCAAAGACCCCAAGACCAAGGAAAGGCCTTGGAGTGAACGTTCCAGGTCACACAGTGCTTGGTCCTTCCTGTCAGTCGTGCCATCCGCTCCCCAGCCCCTTAGAAGCACACCTGACTTTACTGACTCCCTATAAACCGTGCGTCTGGGCAGCACGTGTCAATGCCAGCGTCTCTTTGCTTGGGGAGGTGAAATCCTGTCCCCACCCAGCACTTCTGGCTCCCGGCTCCCATCCACTGGGTAGACCCAGTCATAAGGCTTGAGGGTCACTCCCACCTGAGCACCTGCAGCTTGTCTGGTTGTCCACATCTTGGGAGAAGTCACACATGTGTGATTTTTCCGTGACACTGGGTCAACTAATGAGTTAAGAATCTAGAAGTTGGAAGAAAACTTGGAGGTTTTCTACTTCACCTCTCTTCCAGAGAGGTGGGCAAAACAGGAAAAACAAAAACCTCTATAAAGCTGCTGTCCGTCTATACTATCAAATGGATTTTGCCCTGAGGGAACCTTGATTATTAGTCACTACGACACACTGGAGGGTAGGAAACTCCTACTTCTAAGGCCCCATGTTCTCTAAAAGGCTTTCAATTGTTCATTTACTTCTAATCGCACGGTGCCAGAGGCATCTCCAGGTTTTAAGGCACTGGTAGAAGTTAGCATTCACAAAACCTACAGAGATACCCAAAAATCCAGCTGCAAATGTTCGGTAGTTTTGCACAAGGGCTGAGTGAGTGGCATAATAAGGGTTCATCACTGGGTAAATTTATAGCAGCTTGAGTAAATTGAAGACATGATGGCTTATCAGGATGACTTAACATTTGGAATCAGGGACGTTTAAAATTATACTGATTCAGATCCCATCAGGAGGAGAAAGTGAAAGATAATCACGGCCAGGCCTGGGTTGGTGACGTAAACATCAGAAAAGGAAACGTGTTCAACTGACAGATAGATATACTTAGACCACTTCACCCTGGAGAGCTAAGAGATCAATAAGATGGCCTCTAGAACCAGGTGCCTTTTAAAAAGTCCCTTCATTTAGTTCAATCAATAATCAAAATACAAAGGCGAAGATCGTGGGATTTGGAAAAAATGCAATTATCATACACCAGATACGAATAATAGGATAGTCCTATAGAATTTACATTTATAAAATAATCACAATGTTTGAAACTCCGTCATCTGGTTTAGCAGGGATAAGTCAGCAATCATTTTTTAAAGAGTAATGTCTATTAATTCAGACTTTACAGCAACCACATTTAGAGGAATTTCTATTTTCAAAGTTTTATGAAGTCATGATATTTCAGTGATGGTATAACAGGGCTACCTGTGGGAACGTCAGACAAGATGTATTGCGGAAACGATTTCGTTATCACGCATTTAGAGAAATACTCCTATTGTCTCTGTAGTGCCCTGATGAGAAATCATACTAAGTGTATCTGTACCACTTTTTTATTACTTTTCTTGAATATTCTGTAAATTCAGCCTTCTCATGTGGAACATACTGCATGCGGGATAGTATTTAAAAGTAATTCCTGCCATGTCCTAATACAAGCAGACTTCTCGAAAGCAAAAGTACATATATGTGTATTTCCATTTAGGTCATTATGCAGCCCTATGCAGTAACTATTCGAATAACATCTAGGGTGTCACTCAAGGTAAAACCAGGTACTTTATGAAGGGATATGTGAGGTAATTTTTCGGTGTGACACTTGAAAAGTCTACTCGAGGGGGATTCAGCAAAAGACAGTACCTTTTGAATATCAAGGCGATGACGAAGTCTGGATTCACTTTTATTCTCCAGTCACATTCTTTCCCGGGAGGATATGGCTGCGGGTAGTTAGGTGACAGAATGACACCCGCTGGGCCCGTCAGGTTCCCTCCACACGCAGCTGCCACGGAAGAGGGACAATGCTGGTCAAGGTGAAGTAGGACATCACAGAATTCATCAAGGGCACTCAGCATGTGTCAGGTTAGTAGACAATTATCTGGATGAAAATTTAAGGCCCAGGAGGTCTGTATGTTTTTCATGGACTTGTTCATGAATTTCATACAATGTCCCACCCTGCTTTTACGGAGGATTTGTAACTGTTGACAAATAAAGTTCAGTTGCTATGATTTTAAGCTCTACCCAGTTAAACAGATGACTTTACTCCCCCACACTCCTACAATGCACACAATACACGTTACAGAAACACTTGGAAAGAAATGGCCACGAATGTCACGTTATGGTCCTGCTGATTCTCCTGTCCTGTCGTAGGTTCACAAAGTCATTGCTGACTTCTTCTAGAAGGCATGCTTCCTGTTCACCTGTGTCTCACTAACACCTGGCACAGTTGTGATCAGGTATTCAGGGAATATTTGTTGAGTGAATGAATACACGTTATGCCAGGTATTCCCCAGAGTCCTCTGATATATGTAAGGTTTGGGATACAATTCAAAATGACAAAACTAACACAAAGTTTAAGTGACATCTGGGAATATGGAACCCGTAACAGACTGAGCCAGAACATCAATCTGGAAAATAGAATGTAATCACAATGCTGAGCATGTTAGTATCAGAGAACAGTGCTTTAGATGATACTCATCAATCTACTTGGTTTTTACCTATCACTTTTTCACTACCTGTGTTTACATTTATGTTAGGAAGATAATAATTATGAAGTTCAGTGGTGTTAATAGGCAAGCCAATTTTCATTCTTGAACTTCAAAATGTTTAGGATGGTTTCATTTACTACATAGGATTTCTGTCAAATCTTCCATCATGTTTAAAGGTGTTAAAACACTGCAAAATTCACAGGTATACATTTTAGATGCACGGGTGAATATACAAGATTTATGGTTCTTCACAGCAAATACAGTGATTTCTCACCAAGTTGTCTTAAAAAAATCAGCCCAATTAAATTATAATGTTCTCCCTAAACTATATATCTTTTATTTCACATCACTGGCCATATATCCATTTAAGAGAAAAAAAAATGGTAAGTAGAAAAAGAAACACCCTAACTGGCAATCTTTTATACAGAGACATACATACAGATGACTTTTATTGTGAATAATGCCAGTGTACGTGCTTTCTAATTTTTGTGACGATTGTGTCTTTGAATACTCATTTAACATTCCTGAAAACTTTAATTTTCCATAAGAAGAAATGTAACACATTCCATTACTTTCTGTTATGATTTCAGTCTCACTAAAGGCAAACTCTAACTAGTATCACTAGTATTATAATAAATTCAGATATACATTCAAGAGTAATATAATTTTTGCAAAAATGGCTAAACCCACATGTCCCCCCAGCATCGAGTGTGACTGTAATAAACTCTGCTGGGACCACTGTCTACTCGGCTCTCCCAGAATCAAGTGGACGTTGACAGAGGAAAGCCAGGCAAGGCGCAGGTGGAGGCAGGTGGCGCTGAGATGGAGGGAGCAGGTACCTCCGGGTCTAGAAGATTCCGCCGCATGCAGGGTTTGCAAGATGCAGAATGACAGATTCAGGACACTGGCTACCAGGGTGTTGCCAGCAGGAAGAATGTGGGGGTGACACAAGGTACTGATTTAAGAGAAACCAAGAGGCATTCCTGTCTTATCCTGAGAGATCCAGGGAGCCTTTTTAAATGAGGTTATCCAAGAGCATCCAGGGGAATTAAGTAGCGCTGTCTGGCTGTGTTTGTTCTCTCTTTGGATCAGGCATTCTTCAGTTTAGTTTCATTAGGTTGTAATTTGAAAGCTTGCAAAATATTTTGGACAGGATTAGCACTGCGTACAGAACGTGACCCAGACGCTTGGGGAAATACTCCAGAGGGAATGGACGTAGACACAAAACCCACAAATCTGTATCAATCCCCAGTGCCTCCTTCCCCAATCCTTAGGATCCCCTCCTTAAGGTACCAACAGCACCTCCATCCTTCATGGTGTGAAGCAGCACACTTGAATGAGACACATGCGTGTTTCTGCTTCGATACAACTCAGCGTTCACACCATTAAATGGCATAACTGGGCTCAAAAGAGCTGCCCTGAGGGTCAGGGCAAGAGGATGACACAGAATGAATTTCTGCAAACTTAGGGCAAATTCTTGCTCTTGAGAGCCATTTACAACTTGGAGTTGGAGAAAAGGTACTGCAGCCTGTATGAGGAAAGAGAGATTATGGGGACTTTGACAGATCCTCATGCAGAACAAGAAAGTGGTGAGTGTCCTCTGGTCTGCAGAGGAGTCCTCGGGAATCCGCTAAAAAATCCCAAAGGTAGTGCCTCATTCATTGGAGTCCTTTGATAAGTGAAAAAAGGGAGCTATCCAACCAGTCCACAGCAAAAATCAGCAGCATCAGACGAGGTGGTGGAAATAAGAGTAACATGCCAGCAGGTGAGAGGCTAAGGGATTTCAGAAAAGAGAGAGAAAGAAACAAAGATACGAGGGGAAACACTAATAATAATAAAAGGGGAAAAAGAAATTAGCAGGCCACCCAGCGCTGGGTTGAGCGCTGACTTTGACTCAGGTCATGATCTCGGGGTTCGTGGGTTCGAGCCCCGCGTCGGGCTCTGTGCTGACAGCTCAGAGCCTGGAGCCTGCTTCGGATTCTGTGTCTCCCTCTCTCTGCCCCTCCTCTGGCTCATGCTCTCTTTCTCCTTCAAAAATAAATAAACATTAAAAATAACAATAAAAAAAGAAATAAGAACAGGGTTTTTTTTTTTTTTTTTTTTTTTTTTTTTTTTTTTTTTTTTTTTTTTTGCCTCCTTTAAGGAAAATAAACACTCACTCATGGCTCTGTTGGTAATGTAAATTGGTGCAACCCTTCTGAGTTTTGAAAAATGTTTTAAAAGCTTAAGAACCACATACGTGTGTCGAAATATGTCATTTGTAAATAATCAGGGGTGTGTTTTGCAACAAGAGGGTTCATTCTGGAATCTTTGTGGTGGGGGAAGACTGAAGCGATTCTGAGTGCACAGTCAGAGGGGAGGAGAGCAGTCCGTGTGGGCGGATCCACTCAGATGCCGTGCAGTCATGAAGAACACGCAGAAAGCACATCACAGCACAAAAAGATCCTCATTTTGTTTCGCGCTGGTAAGTCAGAGTGCAATTGACACAATAGGATGCTGTCACTTAAAAACATCTTGGAAATAGATTCGATAAACATAAAATAATTATGAAGCTTACTTATGTATGTTTGTGTTAATAGTATTTGCCGCCAAGTAGAAAGATGACAGCTTTTTGTCCTCTTTTCCCCCTTAACTAAACATGCATTATTTTTTAATAAGGGGGAGAAAAAAGGCTTGAAGATAAAAGAAGAACTGTTTTAAATCAGAAGAACAGAATTTATGTGCGTGCTAAGACATGATCAGCTGATGCCCCAGTTGACAAGTTTCTTACAGAGGACATACGCCTCGTTTCTGGGAAAGAAAAAAAATATATATATATGTGTATATATATATGTATGTATGTATATATATTTAAAATGTAATGAAAAGGTAAGATTCACTTATTCCCAAACACACATATACGCATTTTCCATTTTCCCGTTACATAATACCTATATGCATAGGCCTGGCTGCCAAGATAATTGGTATTCATTTACCTGCAGGTGAGTTTAGCCCGTCCTTGGTGCTGATGCTCAATGCAGAAGAAACGCTGCCTATTTTCTCTGCTGGGAACTGGCTTATCTAGTCATTGCTCAAAACTATGTCACTAAGATATAAACTAACGAAAGGCGATCGATTAGTTGGGAAGACGGTCACACTTTCCCAATGTCTACATTAATGCCAACTGAGAAATAATCTCGAAGTGTTCAATGGATAGATGCACGGCTCCCCCATGAGATTAAAATCATGCAAACTGGGGGGAGTCGTTCCCAATTTAAAAACAGGGTGATGGTTTAAAATGCTCGTTGCATTTATAAGCAATCACTCTATCTTAAAAAGAAGCACGCAGAAAACTTGCAAATCTCCAGATGAGGCGGCTTGGAATGAAATGCAGCATGGTGCCCACAGAGTTATGAAAGGTAGACGCGGCACAAAGCATCAGGTAAACAAAGGCAGCTCTCCGACGTGGCTGCACATGCTAATGAGCAGAACCATCGGATCTCATCCATCTTCAAACTCCTCTAAGTACTTAGTGATAAGTTATGAGCTGCGTAGCACAGCTCCCCGGGACCACGGAGAATCTCTCTACTGCTGCGTCGATGACAATAAAAATCATTTTAAATCACAGAATCCCCTCAAGTTCACCCTATGCAAAATGGCCTATTAACTATGTGCATATCATTTCATGATCACTTCCTCTCTTCACAGATTAATTAAATTTTACATTTTTCAAGCAGATCATAAAGAAGTCCAAATCCAACGGTGACAGTTCATTAAAATAATAAAGTTTAGCAGGGTTCCTTTCAAAAATAAGGTGCAAGAGGTATTTATGGTCAAACAGCTGACTGAATGAAGGGACACTCTATATGTAATTACTATTTATACAAAAATATGTATTTCCCTAAAACCGTATTTGTGATAGAGTTCGGTGAACAGTTATTCAAACAGAAGTCTGCAAAACCAACTGCTATCCTTTGAGTAAGGTCAACCTACAAAATCCTAGTGAATTTCAAAAACATGGTTCTCCTTTTATCTTCATTTTGACCAAAGCAGTATAATCTCTAGTTTTCGGGTTCTGTTCAAATATACTGATATGATGGAAAAACCATCTAAAAAAAGAAAATACTTCTTACTGAGTAGGTTTTGCTGAAGGGCATGTTCTATGTCAAAAATGAGAATTGCAAAGGAAGGGTTATGAATTTTCAGCCACCCAGACTTTTAAGTCACGGTCATTTTTACAAGATCCGTTGAGGCTAGGACACGTTAGGTAACTGTCAACGACTGCACATTAAGTGAACCGCTTCCTTTATTTCACCTCATGAAAAAAAGTTTCCAGGTTTACAGTGAAATCTCCATGGAGTCTGTGAACCAGAGGGCACGTGAGACATGTTTCTGAAGAACGAACACATTTACGGAGCAACGTTTAGAGTGGCGTGCGTGCGTTCCGCAACAGAACATGTCTGTTCTCTGCTGTACCATACCTATGCACGTGGGAGGGTCTGGCTGCCAGAAGTATCGGTTATTCAGCTGCACACAGGTGATTTTAGCTTGTCCTTGGAGCTGATATCCGGGGTCGCACTGGAAGGTGACGGTATCCCCCGGCTCTCTACTATCCCCGTAGCGGGTGCCGTTCTGAGGCAGGCCTGGGTCATTGCAGGTGGACGCGATGGATGCTGCGGAACAAAGGCAATACCGGGTCAAATGATGGACACGGGGTCCCCACGCTTGCACAGGTGAGGGAGCTCTTGTGTGCTGAGGCCCTCTTGACTGGCATCGGGATTCTTCCGTCTGCCCCTGAATGTATGAAGAGTTCCTGTTCCCAGGGATACGTTCAATAACCTGCATCCTGAGAATGCTCACTTTGAACAGACACAAGCAAAGTGTGTTGAAAACGCAGCCAGTGATGGAACGTATCAAGGAGTTGCATTACGCTATCCTTAATAAGCACACGTACGTTCTCCTCCGCTGTTCTCGTTAACAATATCTAAACGAAAATATAAACCACGATTGAAAATGCTTAATTAAACCACCACAATCTCGAAGAACGCGGAGTAAAACAGAACAGGACAAACTCCTTTACGTTCTGTGCCTTCCAGGCAACACCCGCTCACGATGACCTTTGACGTTACAACGGGGGCCAGCGAGAGAAGACGCGGGCCGGTCTTAACCAGGATACCATTCGTGGATAGCTGTAATTTTCTTGGTGCAATTATTAATAACCCCATTTCATGGTAAAATGATTAATAATCCCGTTTCGCTCTCAAAACACTTCCAATTCGGACAACAAATGAAACGGTCATCCTAATTTCAACAAAATTCTGAAAATGATGACTCTTGGTCCAAAAAAGAATCTAAATATTAGGAATTTCAAGTCAGTTTAGTAGAGACCAGCATCTCCAAACAAGCTGGTAAGAGAGCTTTGGGGGGACAGCCGGAACAGGAGCCTCTGAAGTCCTATGGGGCGTGTATTGTAATAGAGGCACCCAAAATCACGTCCCACAAATCAGCCACCAGCCCCGTGTGAGTCCAATCAACAGAACTACATTCCCACCCCGATTCTGGACCAGGATTTTAACTCCCACAATGCACTGAAACGTAATGGCCTGAAAAGTCCTGTCACTGTCTCCAGTTTCTGTCACTGCTTCGTACTTGATGTTTTACTAAAACTTAGGAAGACGCCCATCAGGGTCCAAAACTGGAAAGAATTTTTTGGATTCCATTTTCACTTTCACCTACAACGGCGAGCTCACTCCCTCTTCAGGGCCGAAGGGACTGTGATGGAAAGTTAGCTCTTCTTTTTTTTTTTTTTTTTAATTTTTTTTTTAAACATTTATTTTTGAGACAGAGAGAGACAGAGCATGAACGGGGAGGGTCAGAGAGAGAGGGAGACACAGAATGGGAAGCAGGCTCCAGGCTCTGAGCCAACAGCCCAGAGCCCGATGCGGGGCTCGAACTCACGGACCGTGAGATCGTGACCTGAGCCGAAGTCGGATGCTCAACCGACGGAGCCACCCAGGCGCCCCAAAAGTTAGCTCTTCTTGTGGAGGGCGCCAGGGCACAGAACACCCGCTTCCTGAGCGAGACAGAAAGGGAAACGTGACTGCCCCACAACCCAGCCAGCAGGCTGCCCATCCTGACGTGTGCAGATTGCCAGAAATTGTGCGGGCTTGGATCGTGAGCTTTGGGTTTCCCGTCTGGTTCGGTCTGGGAATTCTGGGACCTCGCTACGCAGCTGGCTAGACAGCTGTGATTTCAATAAAAGTGAGGACACACAAAACAGTGCAGGACGCACCCTGTGTTCTCTGGGGGAAGGGTTCGGCTGTGCAGGTTTGAAGGTTGAAGGAAAAGTACGAACGTCAAGGCTCCTTGGAGAGGTCAGGCTTGCCTCAGCGCCCAGCCTTGCCCCCTGGGACCCAGATCGCCTCAACTCAGTGACCTTCAGCTAACTAATCGGAACAAATGGAAAATATCTATCTTACTGAATCTGTCGTGAACATCACGTGTGGCACCTTGCAAACCTGTCTCTCCAAGCTGACTGAAGGCACAGGTTGCCTCACCCAGACACCATTTTTCACTAATTGGCTTTTATTATATATTGAAATACAGAACCATGAAGATCTAAAACACTATTAAAAACACAAAAAATGGAACAACTATTACACCATTCGGATTAAAAAACAGAATGTTATCACTCAGCCATATTATCAATACATATCGATGCCTGCACTCTCCCCCCTCCACCCCTGCCCCTCCACTCCCGATGAAGTCACTATTCTGAATTTCATGGTTATGATTCTGTTCCTTTTCTTGATAGTTACCATAAATGGATGCATCCCGATAGTGGCTGCATGGGTGGCCTCCCTTTTGAATTTCTATAAATGGAATCACACATTACGGCTTCTTAGGAGACTTTCTATTGGCTCGGTATCATGTTTGTGAGTCATCCACATTCAAGCGTGATGCTCTGGTTACTGTCATTGCACACGGTTTTCCTTGCATCAGTGCCACAATTTACTCATTCTGCTAGCAGCTGGCTGATACCATGCGAGCACAAGTGTAGGCTGGCTCAAGGAGGTTTCCCTCTTACCCTTCTGCCCTAACCATGAAAAGACACACCTATGAGTCCTGGAAGAGTAAGAACATGAAGCAAGACTGTCAGTCGGCTTGCAGACCTGGACCTTGAAGCAAAGCTACCCCACAGTTTAAAAGAGAGTGAAGGTGGAGACCCACAGTCTGAAGGTGGAGACCCACAGTCTGAAATAGACTTGGTCCAGGGTGCCTGGGGGACTCATTCAGTTGAGCGTCCAATGTCAGCTCAGGTCATGATCTCACAGTTTGTGAGTTCAAGCCCTGCGTCGGGCCCTGTGCTGACAGCTGGGAGCCTGGAGCCTGCTTCGGATTCTGTGTCTCCCTCTCTCTCTGTCCCTCCCCCGCTCGCACTCTGTCTCTCTCTCTCTCTCTCTCAAAAATAAATAAACATTAAAAAAATAATAAAATCAAATAGACTTGTTCCAGCAGACAGTGTTTCAGTTTGGGGGTCCTTTGTTATGCAGCAATAACTGACTGAAACAAGTCCTGTGGTAGTAAATCATCTTTGTTTTGTCCAAAAACACTTCAGTTTTTTAAAAATATTTTAAATTCTTCTTTACTCCTAAAGGAAATTTTTACTGAGTTTATAGTTCCGGGTCAGTAACTAGTTGGGATTTCCCCCCGCCCCTCACTACTGTTAAGAAAATTATTCTTGGGGCGCCTGGGTGGCGCAGTCGGTTGAGCATCCGACTTCAGCCGGGTCACGATCTCGCGGTCCGTGAGTTCGAGCCCCGCGTCGGGCTCTGGGCTGATGGCTCAGAGCCTGGAGCCTGTTTCCGATTCTGCGTCTCCCTCTCTCTCTGCCCCTCGCCCGTTCATGCTCTGTCTCTCTCTGTCCCAAAAATAAATAAACGTTGGAAAAAAAAATAAAAATAAAAAATAAAAATAAAATAAAAATAAAAAAAGAAAATTATTCTAGTTCTTCTGGCTTCCGGGTTTCCCACGTCATCTTTCAGTCTGAAACTACAATAAGATCATACTCTGTATTTGGTATTCGAACTTTCATAATATTGCATCTATGCATGATTTTCCTTTTACTAACTCTGCTGGGAATTTACCAGAGGTTTTGAATCTGAGGATTAAGCCATCATCTCGTCAAATCTGTTTCTCACTTCTCAAATTAAATTTAAGCAAATCTCTCTATCTTCCATATCTCTTAACCTTCCTTTCATTTTATAATCTTTTTAAACTTTGTTCTCTCAGGGCACCTGGGTGGTTCAGTCACAGTTAAGCATGTGACTTTGGCGCAGTCATGATCTCGCAGGTTGTGAGTTCGAGTCCTGCTTCGGGCTCTCTGCTCTCAGTGCAGAGATCCTCTGTCCGCTTCAGATCCTCTATCTCCCTCTCTCTCTCTGTCCCTCCCCTGCTCATGTATGTGTTCTCTCTCTCTCTCTCTCTCTCTCTGGTCATAAATAAATAAACATAAAAAAATCTCTGCAAACATAAAAAAATCTCTGCAAACTTGGTTCTCTCTTCTGGGCAATTGTTGAGAGTTATCATCCTTTCATATCTCCATCTGCATCAAACTTATTTTCTTTTTTTAAATTAGTTTTGAGAGAGAGAGAGAGAGAGAGTGCAAGCAGGAGGGGCAGAGAAAGAGAGAGAGGGAAAGAGAGAGAGAGACCTTAAGCAGGCTCCGTGGCCAGTGTGGGGCCTGATGCAGGGCTCGATCCCACAACCCTGGGATTATGACTTGAGCTGAAATCAAGAGCAGTGCACTCAGCTGACTGAGCCACCTTGGTGCCCCTCCAGGTTATTATCTTAACAGGACACTGAGTTTTAAATTTTCCATCATTGTGCTTTTCTACCATGCATCATTTGTTTTCAAATATATTTGGCTATTTATATAGTATATTGTTACTTACTCACATTTTGACTCCTCTGTTTTTTTTTACACGGTGACTTGACAACTCTGTTCATTACACTGTGGTTACCACAAGTGTGGCTACCCTGTGTCACCACATATCACTTACAATACCACTGACTATCTTCCCTATGCTGCAACTTTTATCCCCATGACTTATTCATTCCATAACTGGAAGCCTGAATCTCCCACTCCTGTCACCCATTTTGCCCTTCCCTACTCCCTCCCTCTGGCAATCATGAATTTCTTCTCTGATTTACGGGTCTATTTTTGGTTTCTTGCTGTTGTTTGTATGTTTTTTTTTTTTAACGTTTATTTATTTTTTTGGGACAGAGAGAGACAGAGCATGAACGGGGGAGGGGCAGAGAGAGAGGGAGACACAGAATCGGAAACAGGCTCCAGGCTCTGAGCCATCAGCCCAGAGCCCGACGCGGGGCTCGAACTCACGGACCGCGAGATCGTGACCCGGCTGAAGTCGGACGCTTAACCGACTGCGCCACCCAGGCGCCCTTTTTTTTTTTTTTTAAGATTGCACATATAACTGAAATCAGATGGTACCCATCTTTGTATCTCTGACTTATTTCACTTTGCAAAATACCCTCTAGATCCATCCATGTTGTCACATATGATATAACCTCATTCTTTTAGGGCTGAGTAATATTCTGTGTGTGTGTGTGTGTGAGCATGTGTGCACCACTTCTTTATCCATTCATCTATCAACAGACACGTAGGTTGCTTCCATATCTAAGATATTGTAAATAATGCTGCAAGCAACGTAGGGTGTATATATATTTTCAAATTATTGATTTTGTTTTCTTTGGGTAAATACCCACTAGTGGAATTACTAGATGGTATCATAGTTCTATTTTTAATTTCTTCAGGAACTTCCATACATTAGCGCACAGGGGTTCCTGTAGTCCCCACATCCTTGCCAACACTTATCACACCTTGTCTTTTTGATTCTAGCCATTTTGACAGGTGTGTTTGCATTTCCACAATCATTAGTGATGTTAAGCATCTTTTTATGTGTTTCTTGGCCATCTGGATGTCTTCTTTGGAAAAATATCTACTCAGCACCTCTGCACATTTTTTAATTGGTTATTTTTTTTCTGGTGTTATGTATTCTGAATATTAATATTATTCTGTTTTTTTTTTCCCTAGGAGTTTTATGATTTCAGGTCTCACGTTTAGGTATCTAAACTGCTTTGAGTTTATCTTTGTGTAGGATGTAAGAAAGTGGTCCAGTTTTATTCCTTTGCATGTGGCTGTTCAGTTTTCACAGCACCATTGATTGAAGATGTCTTTTCCTCATCGTATATTCTTGCCTCCTTTGTCAAAGATTACTTGACACATGGGTTTGTGGGCTTTGTCTCACGTTCTGTTGCTGTATGTGTCTATTTTTGTGCCAGGACCATACTGTTTTGATTACTGCAGCTTTGTAGTATATCTTGAAATCTGGATTTTTGATAATTTCAGCTTTGTTCTT
This sequence comes from Herpailurus yagouaroundi, assembly GCF_014898765.1. Taxonomy (NCBI): domain Eukaryota; kingdom Metazoa; phylum Chordata; class Mammalia; order Carnivora; family Felidae; genus Herpailurus; species Herpailurus yagouaroundi. The sequence continues at coordinate 2,600,329 of NW_024412412.1, forward strand.
CTCTTTTATTTTTCAGACTTTTTGATCTGATAATAATTCGAACATCTCACGGAAACTATAGTGTTTCTGAGTTTTGAATTCACACTTCTGTTTTTCGAAGATTCAGCCATAGAAATTCTTTGTGGTTTTCTCTAAAGCTACATTCATCCAGAGGAGATTCACATTTGATTTTACCATGCACCTGGAATACTAGGAGCCTTCTACCTCTTTACAATAAATTTGTATTTATGAGAAAAGTGATGCATTTTAAACCATACAGATGATAGGAATTCATCTATAAGCTAGTTTGCTATCAGCTTGTGGGTATGAGTTCTACATCATGTATATCTATATCTGTGCCTCTCTCTCTCTCTCTTCTCCCTTATGCTGACAGTAAACACCCCCCCCCCAAGAGTTCTAAATGTATATGAGGTGTCCAGTTATATTTCCAATATTGGAAAGATCTTTTAACTGGCTTCCTATTTCCTCAGCCCACTGCACTCTCAAAATGGAAGCCTGGCATCACTGTTGACCCCCAGATGCTGTCAAGACAAAGCCAACTTCTGAGCTTCATAATCTCTCCCTATTTCACATGATTCTAGGACCTCTGAGGATTCCTTATTTTCTTATAGGCTCAGTTATACATTTTTAAAGACTAACAACAATTTTCTCCAGCATCTTTCATGTATTTTCAGTAAATATGTTGTCAAAGTACCTATTTTATTGTAAGGCTAGACATTGAAGCCCCTCCATTATAGTTATATCTTCATCCCATAGAATGACATCTGGCATATCATACCATTCATCACCACTGTTGTTATTTATCGCCTCTGGTGTGTTAAGAAGGGGCATTTTCCTTGGAAATACAGGTCTCAGTAGATATCAAGAGGAAAGGAAGCATCAGAGCTTGAGAATAGGTTTTTCCGATGAGAAGAGGGCAAGAAATGCCATTTTACAGTCACTGAAGGACATATTTTTAGTTTCCCACTTTCTGATAAGTATAAAGATTAGAAGGCAGAGCAGAAAGCGAACGCATTACCCCAAAATAAGACTGGTATAGCGCTGGAGTGCAGGACAGACTTCAGGATGTGAAGCTTTTGGTTAGAACGTCAGGAGCGCCCCACCCATAAGCCACTCATTTATATGAGACAGAATAGTAATTAGAGAATTCAATCCCCAGAATCCTAAGTGGCCACCATCTAGGCAACAAAATGGTACCTGTATTGAAGGAGTATTTTATAAGCAATCTTGAGTTTACTATTTGAGGAATGTTCCTAAAGAGTCTAATATCTATTTGTCCTCTACCTTTGCTGAGATTTCAGTGGGATTCAGGAAAAATAAAAATAAAAATAAAAATAAAAATAAAAATAAGCAAATCTATTGCACATTAACCAAACTTCTCCTTTGGGCAGAGTTGCATATACTCAAAACAAACTCCATCTTCCTCAAGCAAATGGTCATATGTATGATTACATATGCAGTTCCAAGTGTTAATTTCTGCCACAGTTTATATAGTGTGAAAATAATTTAAAATGAAAGTTTAGAAGAACAGCCAAGGAAATCATGGATGAATCTCACTATAATTGTTAAAATTAAGACATATTTTAATTACTTCTCTTTCCAAATTTGTATTCAATGTTTATTAAAAACAAAAACACCCACCGCCCAACAATGAAGCTTTACGCAACAATGAAGCAAAATTTACGCAAAATTTTGTGCGTGAACAAGAATTTCAATAGATGCATCAGCCTTGCAAAAATCAGTACTCCACAGAACACTTTTCTGTAGGTTATGAACAGGTATTTGGTCAAACAAGATTGGCAAATACTGGGTACTTTAGTTCCCTCTCATACGTTCACATTGCATACCAGGGATTAAAGGTTCAGAGAAATCCTGCAGTAAAGAAACGTCTTTTTTTTTAAAGAGTTTAATCCAGTGTTTCCTAAATTCACGTAATAGAGCACATTCTTCTTGACGAACCTCTTCAAATTCTTCCAAATGAAGATCCACAGAACACCAGGATATGAAACAGTGGCTTGTACTGATGGTTCTATGTCCTTCGATGGTATCATGTTTAATCCTGTTTTACAAGTACATTTTCTACTTCTAAACCAAATTTTCATTGGAATATCTAGAATAATCCCAGAGCACACCATTAAAAAGTTATATACTCCTGAAGTTCATGTTGTTTAGTCGATAGAAATACTGCAAGCACATAGCTGGCTAATTATATGATAGTGTGGGCTGTCATAAAACTGCTCTTTACATGTCCTTAGAAAGGATACATACACTTGCTTGTGTATCTTCAAAGATTATTTGAAATTACCAGTAGATCAACCACGACGTCTAGTCGAATTGAAATTAGCTCCAAGTGTTTCCTCTTTTCTTGTAGAATTATGAAATAAAAATAAACCGTTCCCAGGGTTATTTAAATCGGATGAAAAAAGCAATGAGAACACTTGAGGTGAAGTCAAGGAAACTGTTTTACACGATGCAAGGGGAGATACACTGGTTGGATCTTTGAAATAAATGCCATTTTATTTTCTCCTGGCTATGAACTGTGGAAAGATGTTTCCTGGTGAAGGTGATAATGCTTATCCAGGAACTAACACAAAAGCCCCCAACCAAAGACACTGTGTTGGGGTCAGAAATTTCTTCTCCGTCTTCAGGGTCATACAAAGTTAATGATGAAGCCTGTGTTGATTTCTTTTTCACAACTGTGTTCTTTGATGGGTCACAATGTACCTTTTAGTCATTTTTCTCTTAAATATTTTCTCTCCAAATGGGATTTCGGTGACTCTGACTCCTTCTGGTTTCTCGCCATAAAAAAGGGAAATAATACTTTTAGTGACATCGGCCTTATCCCTCTATTACCTTAAAAAAAGAAGGTACTGTTCCTGAGGTGATGAATATGGAGCTTTTCGATTTCCCAGGGGGTTCTGTGGAATACTTCAGATCATAGACAGACACACTTTCCACAGGCTCCATAGAATCTAAAGGATGTCTCCAACTCTCTGCCCACTGCAATCCCAGACTGTCCCGAGCACCTAGAGCCCAAAGCCATGCTCCACTTCATGTGAACGCAATGGACATTCTTGTTTCTAATAGTATAGACAGAAGAGAGCTATTAAAGAAGAACCTGAAATGGACTCAAATTCCCTTCCAACTGGAAAACTAATTTGTAACATTGAAGACCCTATTTCTAATGAAATAAAAATGAAGAAATTGGGCTACATCCTATTAAATGCATCAGGTACTCCTTGATAAGGGACCATAAGGCATGCTGGGGCCAAGCACAAGCTAGCACACCAGCAGCCCCCCCCCCCCCACACACACACCAGGTGGGACGTGTGGAATATTCTTCAGGCACTCCTGGCCACCCAAGAACAAAGAAAAGCAAAGAATACAAATGGTTAACTGATAGAGATCTCAGTCTTGCAAGACTGAGTCTCCATCAGTTTAGAAATATCTTAGTATATTACAAGAAAAAGGCAATATTATCAATAGCCTAATCTTTAGAAACCTGTAGGCTCAGCTTCCTGGAGCCCCACCATCACCCTCCATAGTGATGTGGGAACAAAGCAAGAAGGAAATGGCAGGTGAAATTAAATGCCCTCATAACCTGCAGCCCATCGACCAGACTTGTGGCAAATACAGAGCAGAACGTCTCTCCAGGACGCCCTAGCGTCCTGATGTCAATGCCTCCTGGATGGAAAACAACCCGAACTCCTCAACAGCCTCTGGCATCTCTGAGTCCTGCTTAGCGGGATCACAGTCCCTCTGGGGGCTGTGACTTGACCCTTTTGACTTGACCCCCCAGCTCCAAAGCATAAAACCTGACAGTGTTCACAACCCCAGCTCCGCTCTTCCTGCCCATGGGTCCTGTCCCCTGCTTTAATAAAATCACCTTTTTGCACCAAAGACGTCTTCAACAATTCTTTCTTGGCCATCTGTTCCTGATCCCCTACCCTCCATTACCCCAAAACTTCACTGCCCCTTGCATGCTTCTTAAACATCACTTAAAAATGTTTATTGACTGAGCTATTATAAGCTGATAAAAGTTTGCTTAGCATACAGTTTTAAACCACCCCTTGGCAGCACACCTCAACAGATACAACACTTCACGCCTGTATGTAAAACTACACACAGCAGCACCACTGCGGTCCTCAGACGGCAGAGGCTGTACATATGCTATGAACATAACCTGCACAGTAAGTATAACCTATGTTGTTCAGCTTATTAAGGAAAGCTCTTACGTGTGACATGCCATTTACAATGTATAAAAAGCTACTGGCCAGGCAGGGACTGTATGGGATGCCCGGGAGGCTTTTTGGAGGGCACAGCCCCTGAGCTCCTTCTTAGGGTTTGCAGGCACAGCTGAAATAACTGGAACCCGGGATGGTCTCCTGGGTGGTCCTCTTAGTCCTGTAAATGTAGGCTGGGTCTGATGAGGGGCAAGAGGAGCTGCCAGGCTGCAAACCGCACCCCTCCCCCAAGGTGGGATGTGTGTGACATTCCTCAGCCTCTCCTGGCTGCCCAGGGACAAAGGAGAGGAAAGAAAACAAAGGATTAACCCACAGAGACCACAGTCAGGCAGGACGTGGGTCTCCAGAGTTTACAAATATCTTAGTAAATCACAAGAAAAAGGCAATCTGATCAACAGCCTCATCTCCAGAAACCTACAGACTCAGTCTCCTGGAGCCCCAACATCACCCTCCATAGTGATGTGTGAACAAAGGCAGAAGGAAATGGAAGATGGAACTAAATGTCCTCAGAACCTGCAGCCCATTGACAGACACTGGAGGCAGGCAGGGCAGAGTTTCTCCAGGACTCCCTCTGGACCTAATGCTAATGCTTTGCTGGAGGGAAAAACCTTAGCCTGACTGCGGCCAGGCCTCCAGTATCCGGGAGTCTTTAGCATATGAAAGTCTCACTGGAAACCTCCCCTGGACCTCACCTCTCCCAGCCCCAGGGTATATAACCAGTCTCTCCTCAGGGTCCCAGGGCGGCTCTGCCTGCCCACAGGTCCCGTCCCTGTGCTTTCATAAAGTCACCTTTTTACACCAAAGACATCTTCACGAATGCTTTCTTGGCCGTTGGCTCTGGACCCCACGAACTCTACTACCACTCAAAAAAACCTCTTCAGGCTCTCCCCATCCTCTGAGGAAAAGCCATCTTTTGTTTTGACGGGAGGACCCTTCCCCCAATAGATAGCCTGTAGGTGGAGGGCAGTGAGTTTGTACAAACACCTCTGTGGGAGGGGTAAATTTCCACTCAGGGCTGGAGATCCTCTTCCAGGCAAATGTGCCCCGCAGCTCAGACTTTGTGTGCCTCTCCAAGTCGGCCCCCCACAGGTAAATCATGGAGGCAGGACAGCCAGGGCTAAAGCCTTCATGGGGGGCACTGACTCAGCACTGAAAGTGGCTGAGACCTGGGCCTGGTAGGACGCCGAGGAGTGAACTGATGAGTGACTGTTGTTCGAGGAACCAAGTTTGAAACGAGGATGTTAAGAATAAGAGGCAGCACACAGCCTGTGGCACCCTCAGCACGCCCTCGTGTGGGAGGAGGCAGGGTCCATCGTCAACAGTCACCCCGTGAAGGCTTCGCCAGGCGGCTTGGAGCCTCAGATGTCCCAGGGACAGACTCTCAGCCCTGCCCACCCCACGTGTTCAGAAGCAGACAACTCCTTTTCCAAGTGTGCAAACCCACGCTTCATTACCTGGGTATTTCAGGGGAGAGTTGAGAATCCCTCAGAGGGAGATTCTGGATTTTATGCTGATAAGAGACCAGGAAGGTGTTCCTGGAAATCATCTAGGGAGGAAAGTGGGCACGTTGCTATTATGCCTTTGTGAAACAGCCCAGGGGTTTTCTTAATTCCTTCCTTGATTGATTATTTAATTACGCATTTACTATTTCCCATCTTTGTAAATGGCACCGAAGGGTGGTAGAAAGGGCCACCCCATAATATTCCTATGGGCACAGGTTTACTTTGCGCAGATAATTTTGAGAAACAGCAGACACAAGAGAAGTTCTGAAAACAGAGTAGAGGTTACCCTTTTGGAAGAGAAACGAAAGGAAATTCCATCTGTAAGAATGTCTCCTCTCGGAAGCGGGATGAGAAGAAAGGCTTAATCCCAGGAGAGCGGAATCCTGGAGAAGGTAGCAGCTCAAATCAGCAACAGCCACCTCTCCCTCCTTGACCGCGTGTTTCTGGCCAGCCTGCCTGCAGGAGGCTCCCCTCCCCGCACACCTTCTTCTTTTGCCTTTGGTTGGGGCTGGTAGTCTGGCAAGTGGGGAAGGCACCAGGGGAGACACGCCTCCCTGAGTACCGCCGGGCATACACGAGGTACGTGGGGTAGCAAGTTCCTGCCTGTCTGCTTCTTGCTCATCTGTGTTCTGTTACAGGAGGCCTCGGCCCCGCGTCCAGGGAGGCAAGGGAAATGACAGTCTAGCAGCTGTCCTTGGTTCGCACAAGGCACACTCAATCCGTGAGCCTGTCCCTACCTCAGGGGCACAGCCCGGCTCATGGCTGGTACCTGGTGCACACGCCCCTGCAGCCAGCCCTCCATCGGTACCTGTAAGGGCAGGTCAAGGCTCAGTTCCACCCACTGGAAACGAAAGGAAGAGACTTCTTCCTGTTTCTTAGAATATGTACTTGGTAAACTTGCAATGAATGCTTTCTCGGTTTCTCTGAAATGGACGCTGATTTTTTTAAGAAGCTAAATAGGCCACTTGCCAGCCTCCTGACGAAGGACGATCTCTTTCAAGGTGCTGGGAGCCATCCCTTGGAAATGTCTCATCAGCAAGCTGGTGTTCCTCTAAGCCCGTCCGCACAGGACGGTCAGCAGGCACCAGAACCAAGACTCGAAACTGCCCGCCTCCTTTCATAAGGGTGTGAGAAGTTTACTGTTCCAGGATACACGGCCAATGAACCAACACGGAAGAGCTACCCGATTATCTAACTACCAGGTTAACTGAGGGTGAACTATGTCACAATAAACGGTGTTTCCGAGTCCTCTTGCTTGAGCACTGGTTAGGTCTCTCCCGAGAACACGTATGTAATAGCTGACGCCTCCTTACACAAAAGGGACAGAGTTTTTTTTCCTGTCTTTGCATACTTATAGCAGATTGCCTGTGATGTATAACACACTCTGGTTTAATGCTTGTTCAATAACACAATCTGAATCCCAAGCAGGCTTTGTGCTGTCAGTGCAGAATCCGACATGGGGTTCGAACTCACAAACTGAGATCATGATCTGAGCAGAAATCAAGAGTTGGACGCTTAACCGACTGAGGCGCCCCCTCACTCTTCATAACATAGGAGCCAATAACGATCTTTCTCTTAAGTTAGTTTTAATAGACTTGCTTCAGTTACTACTAACATGGCCTTGACAAAATAATCTTAACATTCTCTCTCATCTCAGCACCTCTGCAAACACACGCGGCATGGTTAGAGACAGGTCCCCCTTCACCCTCGTCCACTTTAACAAACCCTACGTATCCTACCGATCTTAGCTTCAATATCATCTTCTCGAGAAGTCTTTCCTTGATCCCTTCAACTTCCGGAGAGATGCCCCTGCCCTTCTCCAGCCGGAGGACTTGTCCCGCAGGGCTCCATTACTGACCTGATTTTACTTCCACCAGACGGCACATTTCCTGAGACAAGAGCCACATCTGTCTTGCTCGTTGATAAGCCACGCACTCAACACAGTACCTTATATACAGTAGGCACTCAATAAATACTGGTTGAATGAAGAAGTTAAAGCACCTGGCCTGAGGCCTGGCCCATAATGCATATTTAATAAACAGTTAAGTAGGGGCGCCCAGGTGTCTGACTCTTGATTTTGGCTCAGGCCATGACCTCATGGCTTTGTGGGTCGGAGCCTCATGCCAGGCTCTATACTGACAGCTAGAGTCTGCTTGGGGTTCTCTCGCTCCCTCTTTCTCTGCCCCTCCCTCACATGCAGTCTCTGTCTCTCTCAAAATAAATAAACTTAAAAAAAAAAACCCAGTGAACTATTATAAGCATTATCATGATATAACAAAGGATATGTTTCAGCATGAAGGTGAATTATGTGTGAAATAAAGATAATTAAGTTAAATAATCAATTCTCAAAAAATAAACGTACAGTTTTATACATATATTGCGTGTGACGCAAACCGAGACTGAAGTGTGTGATGTAAACTCAGATTTAAGTAAAAATAATAGACATTTACAACGGGCACCAAGAAGAATGAAGGAAATGAGGTGTTTAATTTTTTTTAGTCTAAATGATTTCCTGATGTGGACCTCCTATTCGGAAACTAGGTTTCAATTACGGATATTTATTTTTATAAACGGCAAAGGGAGCTGTGTTTCCATGCAATGTTTAGAAAGGCAGCAAACATACATGTGAAGCTGAATAAATGACAGGCGTGGAATAAATGCAAAGTGTAAAGTTACTAGTTTTTGTGAGCCGCATGGCTAGATGGGTGATGGGCACGGAGGAGGGCACCCGTTGGGATGAGCACTGGGTGTCGTATGGAAGCGATGAATCACTGGGTTCTACTCCTGAAACCAATACTACACTGTAGGTTAACTAACTAGAATGTAAATAAACATCTGAAAAGAAGAAACGAAGTGGAGTACAGATCACTGAAAGCTGCCTATGGAAAAGTAACACTCAGGGAAATAGACAGGGTTCTCTAAGAGGAGGGGTAAGCAGGAGACTGTGATGGAAACAATGCAGGTAACAGTTGTGGAACATGGGGGCAGTCCTAGTGGGGACCTGGCCCCGGAACCCCCGGGGCCCAGTTAGGAATGTTGCTGGTGCAGGAGGGAGATGTGTTCATAATAACTGCTCATGGGGTGAGGTGAACACCCACTCTGAGCGCCACAGCAGTAGTCCGTGAAAACACACTTAACAGTGTGCACTCATATGTTCACTAGAATGCCTCAGTGCTCGGAGCTGTTTTTCTTAATGTTTGTTTGTTTGTTTATTGATTTATTGAGAAAGAGAGAGAGAGCGCACATACATGAGAGGGGAGCGGTAGAAAGAGAGCAGGAGAGAGAATCCCAGGCAGGCTCCACATTGTCAGCACGGAGCCTGACACGGGGCTTGAATCCATGAACCGTGAGATCACGACCTGAGTCGAAATTAAGAGTTGGCCCCTTAAACGACTGAGTTGACCAGGGGCCCCTCTGTTTAATTGCCTGACGAAAGAATGGAATACATGTGCGCATTTATAAGTACAACTGAAAATTCCCACATGTTTAGCAAGAATGTGAGCTCTGCAAAACAGGAATTGTTGTTTCATTCACTCAATCGTAGCCAACTGCTAGAACAGTGCCTGCCATATTAAAGACACTCGGTAATATGGCCTGACTGGCTGACTGGATGAATTAGTTAATAAACAACATGTGTACAGTTGCCATATATTTAGAAGGATTGGACATCTCAGTATTACAGTATTAGATTTGCTGTGTCTGTTAGAGGTTATTTACTTTTGGATGAATTTACAAATCAATTACGGTGATCAATTAAATACATTTGTCTTTTCTCACTGGACATCATAAAAGTACCTTTGCAACTTTAAATGTGTACTTAGGAGAGATACCGGACTTTCTTTCTCACCCTCCAATTAATTGAATTGGCGATTCAAATGCAAATATTAAAGCACCAGCTGATTGATTTTGCTTTTATTGGTCTAAAACAGGAGTTGATGGCCTGTGGTCCAGATCTGGCCCAACATCTGTTTTGATGGGGCTGGCCTGCTAAGAATGGTTTTTATGTCTTTAAGTGGTTGAAAAATATCAAAAGAAAAATACTGTTTCATGACGCAAAAAACTTAAACTGTGCTCATGGAATTCAAGTGTTCGTGAATATAATTTTATGGGGACATGGCCATGACCATTCATTTATGTACTGTCTACGGTTGCTTTCACATTACAAGAGCAGGGCTACACAATTGCAGCATGGACTATATGGGACCTACAGAGCCTGAAATACTTACTATTTCTTTCTAGAGGAAGTTTGTTGGCCCCTGGGGTAGAAAACTATCATGTAATAACTCTCCATTGATACATTTCCTTACCCTTACATTGATCTTTAAGAAAGCAGTATGCATTATCACATCAATTCTCATGTTCTAGGGTTAAGAAAATGGATTTAAATTCTTTATGAGTTCAACTCTTTATGCACATGAGCAGGTTATCAACTTTCTGAAAGTTTCTCTTTTAGGTTAGATTCTACTCATGAATAGAGAAATCTTCTTAAGGATCACATACTTTGTATTTCATAGGATAAACACTAGCCAGCAGTCAAAATTCTGTTGCATATGTATTAAAGCCTTAGCGGCTGGAAAAGGTTTAGAAAATACACAGAAAGGAAAATCTTAACTCATTCATTAGGGTGTGTCCACTCAAGCCTGGACCCTAAGTGAAAGACAGTGGTCTGAATTCTACAAAGCGCCACCTAATTGTGTCTCAACATACTCCCTTTCATTGCCGAAAATGTGAGAGTCCTGCAATAACTGGTGACATGGATTCTACTGAGACCTATCCCCCTTCGGAGTGGAACTGATGTTTGCTCAAGTGCGAAGGGAAAGAAATCTCTCTCTGCATTTCAAAAGTAACACATGGTACCAGAGCAATACACAAGAGGGTAAAGGGTGGAGGGTTGCTTGACCTAAGTCTCTCATCTTACAAGAAAATTATTTCACGATGAATCACAAATTTCCATTGTAAAGGTAAAACTGTAAAAGTTTTAGAAAATCTTCAGAGTTTAGGGCAGGGCATTTAGACACGAAAACAAAAGTAGGATCCATAAAAGCAAAAGTTTATAAATTAGACATCATTGAAGTTAAGAAGTTTCCTTTGTGAAAGATTTTGTTAGGAAGTTGAACAGATCGGCTACATCTTGGGAGAAAAAATTTGAAAGCCATATATCTGACAAAGGACTAGTATCTAAGATACATAAAGAACATTCAAGATGGGAAAAATAATCTAATCAAAATGGGCAGAAGGCAACATTTCACTGAAGAGAATATACAGATGACAAATAAGCACATAAAAAGGTGTTCAAAATGGTTAGCCATTAGCAGAATGCACAATCTCTATGAGCACAGTTAATGTTGTACATTATTGCGTTTTCGTGTATACACACGGACGTCAGATGCGGGAGAGGATGCAAGGCAGTGGAATCCCTTACGCATCGTTGGTGGAAATGTAAAATGGTTCAGCTACTCTGGAAAATCATTTGGCCGCTAAGATCTAAACATTCAATTACCATTCAACCCAGAAATTAGACTTCTGGGCATTTATCCCAGAGAAACGAAAAGTTATGTTCACACAAAAACCTGTGCATGAATGTTTATAGCAGCTGTATTCCTAATAGTCCCAAACTAGAAATAACCCAGATACCCTTCAACGGGTGAATGATTAAACAAGCTAGTACACCCATTCCATGGAGTATTATTCAGCAATATAAAGAAATAAATTGTGGCTACAGGCCACAGCCAAGATGACTCTCCGAACGGGCTGAGCGAGGAGTCCGTATCAAGAGACCGTGCACGCCATGACTCCCTGCATGTAACGTTCTTGAAATTACAAAGTTACAGCAAAGGAGAACAGATTAATGGTTGTGGGCTTTAAGATAGAGTGGATGCAGGAGGGAAATGGGTGAGTATTCGGGTGCAACGTGAGGTGCCCTCCTGGTGGTGAAAGCTCCGTACATTGACTGTATCAATGCCAACACCCTAACTGTGATCTGTCCTCTTGATTTGCAAGGTGTTATCATTGGGGGAGACTATGTAAGGGATCCACAGGATCTCTCTGTTTTATTTCTTACAAGTGCATGTGGATTTATAATCACTTCTGAAGAAAAACTTTAATGTAAAAATGTAAAAAAATTATATTGTAATATTCCTTTCAATTACAATGACTACAAGCCCAAAGTTATTTTTACACACGTTTCATTTCAAAATTCAAAGGGATTAAAAACTTATCCAGACTCAACACAAAAGTCATGTATTTCTGAATGTTCCTTCATGGCAAAAAGCAATATGGGTTTCATGATTGTAAATTCTTGGTAACTATTGGCAAATTTGAAGATGGACCCTACACAATGGCATTTTTGCCCATTCCTGAAGACGACGACAATTTCTCTTAGGAACAAACAAAACAAAGACAAACAAACTAAATTAAACAGAAAGTCCTTTCAAGTGAACACAATTACTATTTACCCATGAGGCTCAATTGGTGTTGTTACCATGAGCCAGGAGGGGAGAAAATAAATCAAAGGACAAGGATTCCTTGGACAGACATGTTAAAACCGCTGAAAGCATGAAAGATTGCAGGCTGTCAACTGGAGCACAGGTATTAAAACAGGTGTGTAGACAGGACGAGGGCCATTATAAGAAAACATTAAATACTCCGGATGCTCTGTCACGCAAGAGTTCTGTGTCACAATATTTCGAAAGTGGAAAATTTGCTTTATGATATTTGTACTTAACAAGTGCCGAATAGCTATGAAAATATGCCAAAAATATATCCATCAAACATAAGTATAAACTGAATTCTACAATTAAAAAACTTAATATGCACCAGAAATATATCAATCACTTTGATTTTGCACAAAAAGGAATGTGTATTTCATTAAAGCAAAGCTCAGCCTGAATCCCATAAAAACGTTTCATGCTAATTAAAAGAAAATACAGTAATTTAAAAAATGTCATTACAACTGTTAAACTATGAAATAGATTTGCCACCCCACAAATTTTCATTTTTAGTATCATGTATCATTCCCTTCCCTTTTTCCCTAATCAAGTTTTATAGTTGGATTCTGATCCTCCTATTTGTATTTTATAATATCGGATGTTTGTTAAAACTAACTTGTTTAAATTGTTTTAAATTAACTTTCTAAATTAGTTCAAAGAGACTCATAATCAGTTACTGGAAAGAGAATATGACCGGTATAGAATAAACGTCCAATTCAGGCAATATCTACGAATCAGATTATTTTTCTATTTTTTGCAAACAAATGTTCCAACATCTACTTGTTAGGTGTGAAACTATATTTGTGAGCTTTGGATACCATATAGTTGTAGAACTTAGACCATGCAAAGGAAAGCACTTGGAAACTTTTTAATAAAAAGACCTAAGAATATAACAGACTAATAGTGTTCGCAATGATTCCAGAATCACTTGTCCTCATGAAGTACCTAGGACTGCCCAGTGAAGCAAGCTCACTTCCTCTGGAGTCGGGGACTGTGAGTTCTCAGAGAGAATCACCCTAATTAGCACTTTTTCTTCCATCATGTCAAATACAGAAATGTATGAGAAACCAAGTATGTTGTCCTTGGAAGTTTAGAAATACTATTCTATTTAAAGTTATGTTTAAAACCACCTTGGGGAACCTGGGTGGCTCAGTCAGTTAAACATCCCACTCTTGATTTCGGCTCGGGTCATGATCTCACAGTTTGTGAGTTCAAGCCCCACATCAGGCTCTGTGCTGTGTCAGCTCAGAGACTGCTTGGAATTCTCCCTCCTGCTCTCTCTGCCCCCTCATTCTCTCTCTCTCTCTCCCAAAATAAGTAAACTTCAAAAAATTTTAAAAATAAAAAAATAAAACCACCTTATACCTAATAGTAATGCAACTATTTTAATTTTGAATGTGCCATACAATCTTGGCCGTGATTTGCATCCTCACAACACTGAAGAATCCTTCATTCAGTCAATGAAAGGGATTTTAAATTCTTTATATCTAAAGTCAAAAGCAAATTAAAACCCTCAACCCTCACCCTGCAAAGCTCCTTTTTAAAACATCTATTCACACAAGTAATCATGGCTAAACTGCCTCTCAGATTTCTATTAGGCATAAACAATGAACTGCCGTGTATTGACCAAAAACAGACTGGAGGAGAGGAGATACTTAAACATCAGGCTTTTCATGAAGAATTTTGCAAATTTGCCTATTATTGACTGATTCCAAAGGCTTGATTAACACTTTTAATACGTTCTAGGAACCTCAGCTGCACTGCAAAGATCTGGCATCATATCATTAGCATGATAAAGTGATAGCTACTTCGTTACTACCTTTTCCTGTTTTGAAGTCAAAACGACAGCTATACGCGGTCTTGCCAAGCACCAGGCCTGAGAATCTTACTGCTGTCAGTTTGAATTGAGTGGTGTGAAACAGGGGACCAAGCAGAGGGAACAATCTAACTTGAGAACCGCAGACTAAGTCATTTCTCACGTAATACCTCCCTTGAGTCTACTTCTAGAACTGGGGACACAGAATTGCCACCCCTTACATTTGGAGGAAACCGGTAAGTCAAGGTGATTTTATCTTCCTTACCTCTGAGTACAGTCCTCATCGAAACTGTGTGGTGGAAAAAACAGTATTAACGGCCTAATTTAACCTAATTACCATGGAAATTATTGCTAATGAGTTTTGACTTACATGCTGAAGTTTGCACCACTGGTAAAGACGGGGCCAAGCCCCAGGCCAGATGTCCTCTCACGTACAGAAAACCACGTCTCTGTGTTGCCTAGTTTAAAAATTATACGCACGCGTGTGTGTGTGTGTGTGTGTGTGTGTGTGTGTGTGTGTACTTGAGATCATGCAGTTCGTCAGTTCAAATAAGTCTTATTATGCTCAAATTATGCATGGGTAATTATATATGTAAATATACAATAAAAACTATGTATTTATACAATAAAATTATTTAAGCATATCTTTTCCCCCTTGTGCTCGGTGATAAGATTGCTAGCATCTGGAGAGCCTATAGCCTTTTTAATAACACTAACTGCTGCTAAGCATTTACTCCAATCCCTACCGCACGTTTTTCCACGGCCTCAATGGGAATGTGAGCTATTTGGGGAGGTCTACCTTAAGTTGTTTTCAAATGCAATTTGACACACGTCTTCTGGGTAGATCTGGAGCAGTCCTAAAGACTGTGAATATTAGAGCAGAAATATTTAGAAAATAATTCATTGAGAAAATTCAGTCTCACCAATACCAAGAACTAAAAAAAAAAAAAAAAAAAAGCAGAAAATACAGACACATACACACAAAATAAAACAAAAATTAAAAAAGGCAAAAAACTGTCTATCATGTGTCAAATGTGAGGCAGAAAGTAAATGAAGTAATTAGTGCAAAATATTGATGACCTCTGAGTACCAGGGTGCTCAGTAACAACCAGGAAGTTATAAAAATAATTCGGGGTGAATATTATGAAGGGGAAGTGGTAAAAAATCATAGAAAATGTATTCTTATTTATGGTTTCAGTTCAGAGGACTTCCTAAAAGAGACTGCATTTCACCGCGACTTGTAAAATGAAGACAGTGGCCAGGGGGTGGGTAGTCTTGGCCAAGGGAACAGGCAAGCGAAGGTCTGAAAACAAGAGAAAAGGATTTGATGGAAATCAGGAGAAGAAGCGAGGTAGAATGGAGAGGCAGACAGAAGCCGGATGTTGACCAACGCAAGGTCATGTGACAGAATTCATCATGTGAACCAGAAACTAGAGTAGTTTTCAAGCAGGTGCTTAGCTTGATCAGACTTACTTTCTGTCAAAGTGGTCTTTCTCAAATACAAGTACAATACAATAGCCTTCGCCTGAACGGCCCTTTGGACTGAGCCTGGTGCTGGTGGAGACCTAGCTGCTGTGGTGGCTTCCAGGACGAGGGTCCCATTCTGATCACCTGGACATTGGCTGTCATGATGCGACCATGCTATAAGGTTTTGTTCTAGTGGGAGAAGACCAATAAGATGGGTCCCAAAGGTGGCAAAGGTAGTCTTAACGCATTCATTCTACACTGTGATTTGAGCGATTACATACCAGAAGGAAGGAGTCAGGGAGAGTGAAGGATGAAATTAAGGAAAGAAAGAGGTCAAAACAGAGCAAAGTCCCCCGTGGCAGCTGCGGGGATATCCTTAGTTAGGATGAGCCTTGCTAGGGAGAAGAGGCTGATATTCTGGGTCACAGGAGTGAGCAAACAGAGACAACAGCAGGTTTGCATGTCGGGCGGAGGGAAGTAGAAGGCACCTTTCTGACGGCTTTGTCTTTGCTAAGGTATGATTTGAAGTCATCCATTAAGTCAAAGAGAATACGACCAGTTTGATGACTGGAGGAAAGTGGTGAAGACTGGAAAATGATAAGGTGAGTGGGGACAAGAGCTCACCAGACAAGTTACCATAGCTGAGCCCCGGTGAGGTGATGGCCAACATATCTTGTGGAAGAAGCTGTCAGCTCATGTGGCTCTTATCAGGGGCTCTCCCAGGCTGCACGGGAATGAGGGCAGATGACTATAGCACAAAGCTCACGAGACAAGGGGGTCCAGCATATCACAGGAGAGATTCTACGGAAGACATTGCTCTGTAAGGGAAGAGGAATCACAAATTAGGAGGAAGGAATAGGAAGGAGAAAGCAACAGCCTCGGTGCCCCAGTAAGAGCAAAGGAATGAAGTAAACGGGGGTGGAGACAGATAGATATGAGAGTAGAAGAGAGACAGGTTTGAACTTAACTTTTCAAGAGCTTTAGGTGAAGCATGACCAGTGAGCACCCCAAGAGGAGTTAGGGAAATGCAGTGGAGAAGACCAAAGGGTAGAAGATGGGAGCTGAGAATCCCAGGGCTGGACAGGTCATCCAAGGGGGGTCCAAGGACACGGATAGAATCTGCAGGAACCAGAGACAAGATGGGAACTGAGAATCCCAGGGCTGGACAGGTCATCCAAGGGGTACAAGGACACGGATAGAATCTGCGGGAACCAGAGACAAGATGGGAACTGAGAAGCCCAGGGCTGGACAGGTCATCCAAGGGAGGGCAAGGACACGGATAGGATCTGCGGGAACCAGAGACGTGCGGGATTGCTGTTGAATGGCATACGTTGTTTCAGTGGTGCTATAACCATTCACGTTGTAGACATTCATTGTCTAATTGCCTTTCTCCTACCATTTTTGATGACCGGGGCAATTTCTGCCTTCCACAGCTGTGGGTTTCCAATAACAGCATCGTATCAGAAACATAATAGGAAGGGGTCAAATATTTGTTGGCAAATAAATGATTCCATGCGTGAGTGCACAGATGAACAGTTAAATTCATTACTGTGAAATTATTATACCTATGGTATCACACACATTATGAGGCCAAGGGTAACCCTTACCAAGGACAGGGTGTGGTTAGATGGTTAATCTCAACATTTATTGCCACGGTGATTTGCATTTTCTATGCTCTCATTACTGACTCAACTTATTTTTGAATGACATGTTTTTAAAGACATTGTGATAATTCAGTCTATTAAATTTGGGAGCATTTCCCTTTCCTCAAAATGAGGTTGCATAAGTCTGCCTAATATATCATGTGTTGATTTAGAGTTTGAGATTCATGGGAAATTCTATGTCCCACATCTTGGTGAAGGGTGGGCAGGCTGTGGCTATCCACAGACATCACTGTTGCCTGAGGTCTGACCAATGAGCTTTGAGTGTGGGTAGGATCTTTGTTAGCAGGAAGGCAGTTACAGATGATACTTCAGATGGTAGTTCTATAGAAAAATGTTGATATTCTCTTTTATATCAAGGATCCAAGAGATATCCTCAAGAAAAGGGAACCATTGTGCACTGTCGGTGGAAATATAAATTGGTGCAGCCACCGTGGGAAACAGTACGGAATTTCATTAAAAAATTTAAAGAAGTAGAATTACAGTATGATCCAGCAGTCTCACTATGGGGCATTTATCCAAAGAAAATCAAACTAGGATCTTGAATAAATATTTATACCTCCATGTCCACTGCAGCACTATTCATAACAGACAAGAAAACAACCTAAGTGTCCCTGAACAGGTGAACTGATAAAGATGTAATCCCATTGTAGATCTCTCTCTCTCTCTCTCTCTCTCTCTCTCTCTCTCTCTCTCTGTGTGTGTGTGTGTAGATAGATATAGACATAGATATAGATTAGATGTAATAGATATATAGATATATAATGGAATATTATTTAGTCTTAATAAAGAAGAAAATCCTGTCATATGTGACAATACAGTAGACATGGAGGGCATTATGTTCAGTGAGATATGAGCTACATCAGACATAGAAAGACAAATACTGTATACATCGCATAGGTGGAATCTAAAAAAGTCACAATCATAGAATCATAGAAAGGTAGTTACCACAGGCTGGATGATGTGGGAAATGGGGAGATGTTGGTCAAATGGTACAAAGTTCTAGTAACACAGTAAATAAATTCTAGGAGTCCGATGCATGGTGATTATAGTGAAAGGTACCGTATTATACACATGAAAGTTGCTAAGGGAGTACATCTTACATGTTCTCACCACCGAAAAGGATGGTGATTACGCGATGTGATGGAGGTGTTAGCAAAAACGAACGTGCTAATCATTCTGCAAAATATAAACGTATGAATCACCAGGGTGTACACCTTACTTCTATACGGTGTCACATTATATCTCATTAAAGTGCAGGGAAACAAGATATATTCTCACAAACAGTGAAGGTGTCATGTACCTGTCCTGTTTCTCTCCTTTCCTTTCCTTACCAATCTTGTTGCTATCAGACAAGACTAATCCAGCTAAAATCCCAGCTTCCCACGGAACGTGGGATTTAGAGCCTCAGCTAAGCTGGCATCTCATGCTCAATCAATGCAGTACACGTGCTCTGTGCCTCTGTCATGAGCTGGGTGCTGCTAATCAAAGTTGAATAAAACTCTTCCACCTTGAGCTGCTCACAATCTGTGTGTGTCAGTGGCCAACAGTGAGAGTTTGCGGTCAGCTCTCCATCGGTCCCCTGAGGCAAGTTCTGGGCGAGCAGAGAGGATCAGTGGTCACAGCTGCACTTGCCACGTGCTGTGCGTCACGGACACCGGGCCCGTAAACTCAGGGCTCGTGGCTGGATCTCTCCCATGACACAATCCCAGCCCATTTGGCGGCTGGCAGCCCCAACAGCCTCTCTCATTATAAACAGCAAATGATTTTTTTCACCTGAAAATTACCTACTAAATTATCTCTCAATAAAGCAAATTAGGAAGAGATGTCATGCAGCCGCTAAGTTATAGCCGTGATTTACGAAGAAATCCATCCCACAGAATCTGACACGCCAACTTGCTCCAGAGCTGTTTTCCCTAAGAAGGAAGGGCGGATGGTAGAGACCACTGAAGGCTCAGCTGAAGCTTATTTAACCCCCGGAGCAAAGGTCAGTTTTCTGTGCCGAACTCCATTTTCTTGCATTTTATGCATGATTAAATGGTAATTAAGCTTTAATGAAAAGTGTTAGGCTGATTACAATTAGCATAATTGCACTAGTCAATGCATGTTCTCATGTTTTACATGCTGCGTGGAGCTGGCAGGACAATGGATCTTTAATGGGGTTTGAATATCTTGTGAGTGTCAACAGCTCATTTCCTAGCTCAGAAGAGCTCGTCTCATGGGCAAGTGTAGTAAAAACACACAGGGAAGCGCGTGCTGCACACCTTCCTGCATCCATAGCTGTGAAACACACACACACATGCGGGGCTGAGACTGAGCAACCTCAGTAAACCTCAGTTTACCCTCAGTAAACAGCTGTCCCTGTCCCAAGAGTATTTTAGAGCAGGGGCAAAAAATGATCATGATTTAATGATAACCAAATTGATCAAATGATAGATTACACTGTGCTCATGTTAAAAATGGGCATTAAGCTTTATAAAATGAAAATGTTCTGCCTGCTTTCTGAATGGTATAAACAATTAAGTAATCAAGGATAAATAAAGGTATAAATCGTCAACAAAGATGCCTGACTTTCATTGAATCTGTATAATGCGATCTTGACTAGTCAAAACACAGTCTATATTGGCCACTACACTTCTAATAATAAACATTGAAGATCATTTATCTTAACTATCAACATCGAGTAGAAAATAATCCAGGAGGGAAAAAAGAAGCTTTATTATTAAAATTAGTCTTTAAATATTTATGATTAAAGTCTTGCCTATTAAAAGTTCTGAATGAAGCCAAAGTTAATGCAAAACACATCATTTTCTGTAGATGACACACTGTTTGTCATGCAGTCGAAGCCATCTCAGTATTTTCAAGCATTTTCAATTAGCAAATCCTTTTAGCCACTAATCACATTATCAGGTTGTAGAAATACAAATACAGTCTGCCCTCCAGGAACTGAGTCTAGCAACAACAAACAGTACTCACAGATGACACAATAAGCACTCCACCAGATGTATGGGTGTTGGATCTGGGGACCTTTAAGTGACAAAGGATTCATTCCGCTAAAGGAATCTTCAAAGGTGGCGTGGCCACACTAGGATTGTTAAGCCAGCAAAGAGATAAGGGTGGGGATTTAAGTATGTAAAATGGACATACACCATATATGGGGGACACCCCGAGGGAAGGTTGGTGTTCTGCTGGAGTGTTAACTTACAGGGGGTTTGACAGGATGGAGGGCAGTGACTGAGGGTGGTGTTGAAAATGTGGATTAGGGGAAGTTTGCACAGAAGATTTTATAGCCTTTATTAAAGACTCATCTTGGTTCCTGTGCTCAGGTAAGTTAGTAAATGGGCAAGAGCAGGAGAGACGAAGCCTGGATAACCCAGCCCAAGCCCAAAAGACTTAGACCAATGTGGCAAGTGCACAGGTTGAGACAACTGGTTGGATTTGGGGTTTTGAATATGGACCCTACTGAATTTGGTGCGGGGTTATATGGGGTGTGAGAAAGAGATTTCTAAAAAAAAATGACTTCGGAGGCTTTGCCCGGACAACAACCAGAACGGAGTTGCCATGTGCCATGACAGGAGAGACTTCAAGAACGTCAGCTTTGGGAGACGACTGGGTTGGAAGTGAGGCCAAGTTTCATGTGCCAAGTTGAAGGCAGGGAACAGTGGCAAATGGACAGTGGATGCTCAGGGCAGAGGTTTTGGAAGGTTGGCTGATAAAACCCGAGGAGTGAATGTTGACAGGAAGAAACACATGATGTCACCCTAGACACATCCAGCCTTTAGAGTTTGAGGGCAGAAAGAGGAAAACCAGCAAAAGAGGCCGCAACAGAACTGCTGATGGGAGTGCCAGCTGGCACAGCCACTCTGTAAAACACTATGGAGGCTCCTCAAAAAGCTAAAGACAGAGCTACCCTATGACCCAGCAATTGCACTACTAGGGATTTATCCAAAGGCTCCAGGAGGGCTGCTTCGAAGGGGTACACGCCCACCAATGTTTCTGGCAGCATTATCAATAATAGCGAAAGTATGGGGAGAGCCCAAATGTCCACTGACTGATGAATGGATACAGAAGATGTGAGATAGACAGATACAGATATAGATATAATTTAAAAAAATGTTTAATGTTTACACACAAACACACAATGTAATATTATTCGTTGATCAAAAAGAATGAAGTCTTGCCATCTGCAACAACGTGGATGGAACTAGAGTGTATTATGCTAAGCAAAATAAGGCCGTCAGAGAAAGACAAATACCATATGAGTTCACTCTTAAGTGGAATTTAAGATACAAAACAGATGAACATAAGGGAAGGAAAGAAAAAAAAAAACAAGAGAAAAACAGAGAGGGAGAGAAACTATAAGAGATTCTCAACTAGAGAGAACAAACTGAGGGTTGTGGGTGGGGGGATGGGCTAGATGGGCGATGGGCGTTAAGGAGGGCAGTTGTTGGGATGAGCACTGGGTGTTATAGGTAAGTGATGAATCACAAATTCTACTCCTAAATTATTACACTATATATTAACTAACCTGGATTTAAATTTAAAAAATAGTGATAATATGCACACAAAATTAAATAAAAGTACAATGGTAAAACAAAAACAAAAACAAAAAACTGAGGCCACAAAAGAGTGGCCAGTGGAAGAAAGAGGACGAAGAAAGACAGAAGCAGCTGAAGAAGGCATTTTGAGAACAGGGGTGTCGTCAAAATTGAAAAGCTCCAACTTAGTACGGAGTCACGTGCCTGAGACATACAGTGGCAGTGAGGTCAAGTTCTTATGCGTTATGCTTATTTAAAATCTGATGATTTAAGTACCTCTAAGAAAACCAATGCCCAAATGAGTATTTTTCCCTCCAGTAATTCAGTGACACCTATAATTCTTAGTTCACATATTATTGGCATGCTATCAAGTTAAAATGGCTTATCAAGAAAACTCGAATTTAATACTACTGAATAAAGGGCACTTTTGCCTGGGAACAGTGGTTATACTTGGCATCAATTACATGAGGAAAACATTTTTTTTTCAGTTCCATCATTTTAAATTTTATTTTGAAATCGCAGTGTGGTGCTAATACTTCAAATTTTAACATTAGCTTGACTTATGAATGCTAAAACAATCTAACTTATATATAAAGTGCCTTTGTTGTTGTCTCAAGATCATAGATAAAAATTTATGGACTTTGCCTTCTTCTCACTTACAGAAGAGGAGCAAAGCCCTTTTGGTCTGGAGAGATGGACTCTTTTGCATATTTTGAGGAGATTCAGACCTTTGGTTTAGCAAGACTCCAGTTTAAATTTGGTTTCTCAATGGAGCCTCCCATGAGGGAAGTCTGATGAGGAAAGGAAGGTCCCACAACTGCAGAGATGGAGACTGGCACATTGGTCACGGGTAAGGGTAGGTTGACCAAAATGCCCCAGTGCACTGGTGCCGACAGGGGTTCCTGGAACACGGGCGTGTCAGTTTTATTACCTGAGGGGTTTTAGGAAACTTTTTTGTCCTGGGCAAATTCTGACTGTTACATCTAGGGTAACTAGGTGTAGGAGTCAACTTTTCATCAAGTTCTCAGAGACACAGAGTCTTGTGTCCCAGTATCTCACTCCCACTGGTGTCCCAGAAATGGCAGACTTTACTCGAAGTTCATGGAGCATCTTGGCTGTGGAGAGGGGCAGGGCCGCTGTGTTCCAGCTCTGAGACGAATCTGTGTGGCCACCAAGGGCAAGAACAGCACCCAAAGAGAGCAGAGAGGACCTGGTCTCCGGCTACTCACCACACAGAACACATCCTGACTCCCCACACACCACAACATGGGGAGGGGGCTTTGTACAACAGACTGATATTGGACTTCTCATCTACCTTCATGCATGGGAGCTTGAAGCGGATACAATTTCACTTAGAAAACTGAGAAATGGCCTTTGTTCTAACAACAGAGAGTGGAACACATCCTTGACCATTTCACAGGCTTCCCAATGTCGCTCATAGAACTGCAAACTTATTTACAATTAAATAAGGATCCAACACAAAACCTAGAGCACACTTCCAATAGGATTATTTGAGAGGGCTTCCTTAAAAGGTTGACCCCAGGTAGAGGTGTGGTTGCTGAGAACTGGTTATAAGTATCTGGAAGGAACATGGACAGACACAACTTCTTGAGAAAAGCAGTAAGTTTCGATGGAGGGACATGGCCAGCCCCAGGGAAATCGACAGGGGAGGGAACAGGGTACATCCAACCCCCGGCCACACACTACATCCTGTATTTCTCATGTCCTGCCAGAGGTCCCCAGGGGAGGAATGCAAGTAGGAGAGAAGGCCTAGTGCACACATGTTCACCTCTAGGTCAGCGAGCAGCTTGGGAAAAGGCAGAGAGTAATCTAAAAAGGCAAAGACAAGATGTACAACACAGAATGCAGGGTTAAATGCAAATGTCCTTAGAAATTGGTACAATATCTTCAGTTCACAAATAAAGCAATAAAAAAGGAGACAGAAGGTCTGTCACAAATCTTTAGAGATCAACAGAGGAGCCCAAGTTTCCTTAGAGTCCGGGAAAAATGATAAATTATAATTATAATCTAATTTATAATAATCTAAATCATAACAAGCAATATTTTATATATTTTTTGGCCTTTTTATAGAGTTTTCAAGACAACCTTGCAGAAACCCAATTAATTATAGAACCTCAGAATCATTAGTATATTTTTGCCCTTAATGTGGAATTTCTCAAAGTGTACCAGACGTAGGGACTTAGTAGCTGGGAATGGAGTGGGGAGAGTTCATGCACAAGGGTCCTGTAAAACCAAACGATTTGCCAATAGTCACACATTCTTATGTATAAAATTGACACCTTCACATGGTTCAAACTAGAGCACCTGGAACACTGAATTTACAAAAAAATAAGCAAGTTTCATTTCTGTAGGAACTTCAATGGATGTGTTCATGTTGTCCACTTCCTAAACATCAACATATAAGGAGAATCAAAATGTCTGTTATTCTCAAATAAAACAAAGGGCCTTTAAAAAAAAAAAAAAAACCCAAAGTAGGAAGTTGTCTTTTCCTGAAAAGAAGGAATCCTGAAGGAACACAGGAAAATAAGCGGTTTCCAGGCTCTGCAAGAATTTTAAAAAAGGAAGGGTTTTAAAAGGCCAAGAATAAAACCAAACATATTCTTACCGTACGATCCAGTGATCAAACTCCTTGGTATTTACCTAAATGAATTAAAACCTTATGTTCACACAAAAACCTGCACAAGAATGTTTACAGCAGCTTTACCCATGATTGCCAAAACCTGTATGTAACCAGGATGCCCTTCAGTAGTGACGGGTTAAGAAACTCTGGTCTATCTGGACAGTGAAGTATTTTTCATCGCTAAAAAGAAATGAGTTATCCATCACTGAGTAGAGGTGCAAAGACACGGGGAAGCCTTAAATGCATATCACCAAGTGTAAGAAACCCATCGGAAAAAGCATCCTGTAGCGTGGGAATCACTGAGTGATTCCAACTCTATGACATTCTGGGAAAAGCAAACCCATGGAGACAGTAAAGGGATCTGTGGTTGCCAGTGGCTGAGGGTATAGGGGAGGGGTGGGCGGTTGGAACAGAGATGTGTAGGTCCATGAATGACTGTATGGCGCTATCATGGTGGATACATGTCATTGCACATTTGTGCACATCCGTAGCACGTACTGTGGACTCTGGGTGATGATGATGATGTCACCACGGGTTCATCAACTGTGGCAAATGCACCATCTAGTGGGGGTGTTGCCAACGGGGGAGGCTGGGCATTTGGGGGACGGTATACGGGAAACCTCTGTATTCCTCTCAGTGTTGCTGTGAACCTAAAATTGCTCTAAAAAGTTATCTGTTAAGACAAATTAGGAAAGTATACAACAGGTAAGAGAGAAAAACAAACATAACCTCATAGTGTTGCCAACATTTTTGTTTTGCCAGAGAAGGACAGTAGATTACACATCTACTGTCTACTCACCACCATTTCTGAAGATAAAGAGCAAAATTCTTAAGATGAAGGACATTTTCCCCCAAGCTAGGTTTGCTGGAACAAACTTACCTCTGATGTTTTTACCAAAGACCAGTGAAAAATTTAGCACATGTTTGCAAACTATTGCAAATTACCGCGCTCGAAGCGCAGTAAAACCAGAGATAAAAAATTGTGCAGATGATAATCTCATTTTTATTAGCAACCTTTTAAAGCATTAAATTGAGCTAAGTCCATTTGCTTATGTAAATCCTAAATATGCTCACCAGTGACCTGCCAAGGGATAAGGCGAGTTGGAAGGTGTTATGTGCAAACCCCACTTGGCTTACGCCAACGGCTGACCACGTGCACCGCCAAATCATATGATCTCTACGTGGTGCAACTTGAAGGGCACTCAAAAGCGGAATTTCCGGGGCACCTGGGTGGCTCAGTCGGTTGAGCGTCCGACTTTACCTCAGGTCATGATCTCATGGGGCTGACAGCTCAGAGCCTGGAGCCTGTTTCAGATTCTGTGTCTCCCTCTCTCTGCCGTTCACCTGCTCACGCTCTGTCTCTGTCTCTCTCAAAAATAAATAAACATTAAAAAAATTTTGAAAAAAGTGGAACTTCCACAAAATATCTTCACTCCTTCCTTCTTGAAAAACTGCTCATTGAAAATGGGCTGGAGAGTTAAAAAAAAAAAAAAAAAAAAAAAAAAAAGCCAAGGTGGAACCTGTCTTTCAGGAGGTAAGAGCTCAAATGTGCGAACACTGTGTCCTGTGAGCGATCGCCCAGAGATCGCCGTCTCAAGTGAAGTACTCAAGACCTTGGTCCAAAGAAGGAGAAGAATCAGGGCACTTGTGTTTGGGGTGGCTGACCACGGACACGCAGAGCACAGCAGGTGAGCATCTCCACTGCATGGGGACTTCATAGCACAATCGGGGAGCCTGGAGTTGGTACAGGTTTTGCAGGGGCACCAGAGATACACTTTACATTCAGGTAGAGATCCACACATGTCTCGGGCCCAAATTTCCCTGGTTAACTTGAGCCTTTAAAGTTGTGTGTGTATCTTTTCACGTAACCGTGGACACGCGATGCCCAACCCTTCCCGCCAACGTGAGCGTTCCCTAAAACGGACTTTCCTCTTGAGACGCATTTTCAAAATTTCCCATTACGCTCCACAGAAATTACCTCTATTAGGGGCGAGGCCTAAGGACGCAAACGGCAGCACAAATGACCGCGAGGGCGGGGGAGAGGGCGGCCGTCACCTACTTGAGAACTGAATGGAGAAGCCGGACTTGCTGATGAAGAAGTCGCTGTCGAACTGCAGGGTGAGCGAGCTAAAGGTACTGTGGATGTCCTCGGGGAGCATGGAGCCGCTCCACTCCTTCAGCAGGACGTCACTGTCCACGGGGCCGTCCCAGACCTTCAGGATGTCATGGGCCGCCTCGGTGTCGAACACGATGAAGTGCAGGCTGCGGGAGAGAGCACAGCTGGAACACTTACTCGGAAGAGGGCCCCCCGCTCCACGAGAACACCTGAGCACCACCGGGAATGCACGCGAGCTCGTCTCGTCTGCCCACACCCCGGAGACACGGTGTCACCTGACGACGAGGCAGAGGGGACCGAGCCTCCCGGACGTGGACCCGCTGGTGCACCGAGGATCCCTTCTGCCCCTGACGGACACACACCGCCAATCTCTATGCAGAGCCGCGTGTTAAGGACGAAACAATGGAACGATTCCTTCTGAGACTGTCAGTTCTTTTCATAATTCAAAGCTTTCTCGGGCTCACAAATCAAAGGCGACTTCGACATCGCTTGGCTTTAAGCTAATCAAAGTCTGATCTTTCCGTGGCTTCCGTGTGGTTCCACTAGGTGGTAGCATCCGTGCCCAGAGAGACACCTGCATAGGCCCTCTTTGAAGCACGGGGATGCTGTCCTTGGACCCGAACCATCTCATCTTACGCTGTTGGTTTCTATAAGTTTTATTTTCAGAAAAATGCATAATTTGAAATACCAACACAAAGGCAGAAATGTGTGACACCAACTCCCGTCTCGAGAACATTTTCATCTACTTCTATCAGATTTACAGACATCTCCCAGAGCAACGTAAAAAACATCTCTCCTCTAGAAAGCTCACTCTTCAGGGCAGGACTGTCGTCGGGACAAGCAAACAGCCGCGTGCAAGGGCTTAGCTAACGGACCAACACAAGTCACTAGTTCCTGACGGGGTTGGTCTCCAGTTTCTCCTTCACCGCGTGTTGCACAAAATTGTCAGGAAGATAAAAATCCTAAGATGTCGACATAAAATAAGTTTAACATGGAGAAAAGTACAGGCTGTAGCAGACCCTGTACCGCCTCCACGGCACTGTCGTGCTGGGCTCCTCAGCTGCAGATCGTCTGCAAAAATAAAATCTTACAGACACGGCCACACAACCCTCTCTTCCACGCACTCATCGGTCCTTCTGCTCACTGCACACTGTGGATGGACTGTTCCCTAGTACATTTCCCCTTTCACATTTCCATCATTTCCACGTTCGCGTGCATACGTCTCCCCAGACAATCTCTAGTCCTGTTTTCTACATTGAACACTTATGGCATAAGACAGGTCATTTTGGGGTGTATGTCCTCGTACCATTTTCAAGTTGCTTTTTACATTCAGTGTTACTTACATGAAAGTCCTTCACACCGAAAAATGTAGAGTTTTGTTCCTATACTGTAAAAGCATGGGTAAATGCTTATTTTTCTAGTCCTCTACTAAACGATAGTTTGTTTTTACATTTTATTTTTGAGGTTTTCTGTGTGTGTGTGTGTGTGTGTGTGTGTGTGTGTGTTTACTTATTTTTGTGGAAGTATAGTCAACACACAGCATCATATTAGTTGTGTTCAACACAGCGATTTGACAAGTTTATGCATTATGCCTTGCTCACCACAAGAGTACAGCCACATTCCCACATCTTATTTTTAAGTTCATTTATTTATTTATTTTGTGAGAGAGAAAGAGAGAGAGAGAGAGAGAGAGAGGGAGGGAGGGAGAGAAAGAGGAGGGGAGGGGCAGAGAAAGAGGGAGAGAGAGAATCCCAAGCAGGCTCTGGACCGACAGCACAGAGCCCGATGCAGGGTTTGAACTCAAGAACCATGAGGTCGTGACCTGAGCTAAAATCAAGAGTCAGATGCTCAACCAACTGAGCATTCCTATTAATTATGGCAATGGTGCTCCAGCAAGCACCCCTGTGAACTCACCCAGGATCTTTCTAGGCTCAAACAGAATCTCCAAGCTGTTCTGCCCAGTGACCTGAGCACTGAGCCTCACAGTAGTGGTCGCAGGCCTTCGTTCCGTCACGTGTTTACCAACACCCGATGTTATCAGACTCCGGTAGTCGTACAAATAGAACATCTGGTGCTTGAGGGATGCTATCCCGGGCAAATTGCATCCCCCTGATGACTCACGAGGTAGAACGTGTTTTGTGTCTCTAACGCTTCCCCCCCTCCATACAGTTCAGCGGCTCAACAAGTGTCTACTGATCACCAGCTGTGTCCTGGCATTCTTCCTGGAATCTTGGACGCATCAGATGAGGAAACTTAGAACAGCCACTCTCACGGAGCTGGTGAGGTGATGGGAGGGGCCAGGCCGGAGCCCCCACCCTTGACCCTTCATGCGAGTGAAGAAGACTGCCGGCCAGCGGCTGGTAAATGGAACGGGAGGAGGAAGAGAGCCAAGCAGAGGAAAGAGCACTGGAGCAGGAGGGAAGGGCTGAAGTACTAACAGGGTACCTAGGGGAGCCGCGTCACGGGGCCAGGCTTCAGCAGCGACTCGGAGGAGGCAGAGAGGTCTGTCAAACCCAAGGGAGGGACGCGTGAAGCCAAGCAAACTGCAGGGAGGGTGTGCCCTCAGCCCTGGGGACATCCGGGCACTCCGTGTAACCGGAGTAGAGAGAGGGACTGAGAAGTGAAAGCTCAGGTGAGACAAACAGCGGGCAGGGGTGGCGTGGGGAGAGGGGGTCAGAACATTTAGTGCCTTGCAGCCTGTCCGTTGGGTGACACGCCAATGGGACATTTTCAGTGAAGCAACTATCTCGCCTAAGATTTAAAGCCTTTATTCTGCTTGCTGTGTGGACAGCAGAGTGTGGAGGAAAATGTCGAATCAAGAGTAGTGGAGGCAAATGCATGCTGTCAGGGGAGCTGCAGTGGAGACACTAAGAGGCTGTCAGACTCTGGGGACATTGTGAAGACAGAACCAGGATGGGATGAGGCACACGGGGGAGACAGGAAGCAAGGTCATCCCAAGTTTCCTGGAAACTACAAAGTCTGGGGGGGGGGGGGCCATCCACAGAGTTGACAAAGAATAGGTGGGCGAGGTTTGTGGGGCGGGGAAGACCGGAGGACGGAGGGGCTTGGGGCGTGTAGGGTTCAAGGTGCCTAATGGGCACTGAGCGGAGACGGTAAGGAGACGGTTGTTCACATGAAGTGGGAGTTCTGAAGAAAAGTCCGCATGGAAATAACAAATGTGTGGGTCTTCTGCAAATAAGTGGTTGTTATACCAAAGGACTAGATGTTATTGTCAAGGGTCACAGGTGAATAAAGAGAACCATGGGCTATGAATTACTTGAAAACATGTTTTCCCTCTTTTGTTACTGCTTATGTATTAGGTAATATATTATATTATATTATATTATATTATATTATATTATATTATACTTTTGTTGAAAAATTTTGTCACAACCTTTCATTTTAAGAAAAATCTGCTGCTGCTTACTATGGTAGGAGGATTTCTGTTTATCCTGTTATGTTGTTGATCATGAAATATATTATTTTTTCTATGCCTATTTACAAGACCATAGAGTTATTTTTTCTTTTTTTTTTTTTTAAATATTTCTAATGTTTATTTATTTTTGAGACAGAGAGAGACACAGCATGAGCCAGGGAGGGGCAGAGAGAGAGGGAGACACAGAATCCGAAGCAGGCTCCAGGCTCCGAGCCGTCAGCACGGAGCCCAACACGGGGCTCGAACCCATGAACTGTGAGATCATGACCTGAGCCAAAGTCAGATGCTCAACCAACTGATCCATCCAGGTGCCCCTATTTTTTTTTAATTTTTAAAATGGAAGGTGTGTTTTCTTAGTGAAGGGGAGCAGAATCTGCCAACCCCAAATATGTCCTGTTGGAATACTGGTTATTTTGAATTAAAGTTACTTAAGAAACAGCGGTGCAAGAGGGACTGTGTGACCCGCCTTGTCCTCCTGAAAGTATGAGATTAATCTCCGCTGTGAAAAGTACCCTCTGAACCAGAAAGACATCCTTGCCACCAGAGAGACAGGTCGAGGGCGGAGAGGGCTGTGCAAGCAAACCTTGTGACTTCCTCTCTAGTCTACCACTCCAAACCCAAACATCTTTATCTCGTCAATTCTTCACAAATTTATTGTCTCCTTGTCTAAAAGCTATAAAAGCATGCCTGCTCTGGTCAGTGCTCTGAGTCTTACATTTCCAGGGGGGTTTCTGTACATGTGAATTAAATTTGTGTTTTTTTTTTTTTTTCTTCTTCTTCTTCTGTTAGTTTATCTCACATCAGGTTAATTATCAGACCAGCCCAAGAGGTTACAAAAGAAAAAGGGAGGAGTTTTCCTCTCCTATGTGACTTTTTTTTTTGCCATACATTTCTATTTCTATCCCATTTTGGTCTGGATATGGGGTAAAAATATGTTATTCTGTGTACATGCATTGACAGTTTGTTCCTAGTATGTGACCATGCTTATGTTTCATACTTACTTGAACAAAATTTTCAGGTTCTACTTGAAGGTTGAAGATCTTTTTAAAATAAGTCTAATAAGTCCATGGTCAAATCGATAAGCTTCCTAACTTGTTATCTATTGAACCTATGAATCATAAAGATGTATAAGAAGACATTTCCAATGTCTCCCTATAATTCAGTCGTGTCTATATTAAATTATGTTCTTAAGCTGAACAAAAGTTCCTGACTGTCATATATTCCTGGTGAATATATACCCTTAAACAAAGTATAGTACTATTTTGTGGGTCAGTAATTGCATAACAGGTACCTGTGGTAAGGAATGATAGATAGTTTGATGATAGGATTCCAGGTTGATGGTTATTTTCCTTTAGTTTTTCAAAGATCTCCTTCTTTTAGTCTGTGTTAAGATGCCTTTTATCAAGCTAATAACATATGTGTTTCTTTCTTTGGCTGTTTGTTAGATCTCCCTGCCTTTGGTATACTTCAGTCTTACTAGAACGTGTCTAAGTGTTCAGCGATTTTTCACTAAAGCTACTCAGGACACACTAGGCTTAATAAATGCAAAATTCATAATGTCGATCAGTTCCAGCAGTTAAGATGATGTAAAGAATCACTACTTATTGTAACTATCACTGTAGATTTACTTTTATACAGTGTGCTTGTCATACTTTTTGATAAACATACAAATTAATGAAGGAAAGATGAAAAGTGAAGAAACTAATTTAAGAAATTACTATGTGTAAGTCTATGGCAATACGCTTTAAACTATGCATGAAATTGTTTTCTAGAAAATGTAGATGATCAAAATTGGCTCTGGAAGCTCAATATAGACAAACATACAGACATACAAACATATAGACAAAATTGAAAACAGGATAAATGGTCTAACAACAAAGGAATTAAAAGTTCAGTAAATAGTGCTATATATAGCCAGAAGTCCATAGAGTACAGCTAAGTGAAAAAAAAAAAAAAGTAGAAAACACTATTATTTTTATTTACCTTGCATAAGTAATTTTATTTACAAATTCAAATAATTTTCCTATAGATTCTGGGGGAATTTCATACCTTCAGATGGTAAAATTTAATATTTGTTATTTTTGTTCATTATGGAGACTTTTTTTCTATGATTAAAGTATATTTACTGAAGTAAAGAACAATTAAGAGTTTAGTCCCTGAGACAGGGAAGAGAACACTGAAGCAAACTATCACTACTTCTAATTAACATTATTCTAGAGATTGTAGCCCCTGAAATAAGACAAGCAAAAGGCATGAGATTTGGAAAAAATGAAGATAAACTCTTACTAATGTAGACAGCATGATTGTGTGCCTAGAGAAACTTTGAAAACCTACAAACTCTTAGAATAAGAAGTTTACATAGGATAAATATAAAAACATAATTCATTTCCATATAGTAGCCACAAATACAGAACAACATAAGAAGACTATTATCATTCATAAAAAAAGCATCCTGTAGGTAGGAACAATTCCAACAAAAGATGTGAAAAACCTCCACACAGAAAACTGAAAAGCATTGTCAAAACAAGTAATATAAGATCTAAATAAATATCCCAAACACTATGTTAGGGATCAGAAAATTCAGCACTGTAAATGATATCAGGTTTCCCCGAATTCTATTGATATGATGTGATTCCAGTGAAAATCCTAGAAACTTCTTTTGTGGAAAGTAACAAGTATTTCTACAATGAATATGGAAATGCAAAGAGTCAAGAACAGTGAGAGCAATCTATATTACCAAGAGCAAAGCTGGAGGACTATAGCACCAGATATTAAGACTTATTATAAAATAATTAAATAATTAAGATGGGAAAGTATGACACTGGTTAGACAAATAGAGCCAGGGGATGCAATAAAGTTTGGAAACAGACCCACATGTCTATGATGGCCTGGTGTATGATAAAGATCACATTATATACTTCAATGAAGAAAGACTGACTTCAACAAATGGCCAATTGAATTTCACTAATGAGAACAGCAAAAACAACAAAATACCTGAATATTCCTCACACTGTACACAAAAATCAATTCCAGATGAAATGGAGATACAAATGTGCAGGTAAAATAAGTCTTCTGCAAGAAAACTCAACATAATATTTATATAACTTTGGGAAGGCAGGACTTCCTAATCTGGACCCCTAAATATTAATAACTCTAAAAAAAAAATTTGATATAACACAATTTAAGTAATGGTAAGAAAACCACTAACCATAAAAGAAAAATGAGTCAAAATAAATTTGACTCATTGATATTAAATCCATATTTATCAAAAGACATTCTTATGAGATTAAAAGACTGAAGAATATTAGAGCAATTGTTAAACATATAATTAACAACATATTGCATTTAATATATATATATAAACTATATACACATCGAAAAGTAAAAGATAGGCATTCTGGTACACAAAAAAAATGGGCAAAAGACTTCAACTGGCAATTTATAAAAAGAGGATATTCAAAAGGCCAATAAACATAAAAATTTGATGTTTATAAAAATAAACATATATAAAAGCATGTTGTCCTTGATGAATCACCAGGAAAATGCAAATTTAAACTACTACACACTCACTGGCATAGCTAAAATGAAAAAGTCAGGGCGCCTGGGTGGCTCAGTTGGTTAAGTGTCCAACTCTTGATTTTGGCTCAGGTCATGATCTCACAGTTCATGAGATCAAGCCCCACATCTAGCTTTGTGCTGACAGCACAGAGCCTGCTTGGGATTCTCTCTCTCTGTCCCTACCCTGCTCATGTGCTCTCTCACTCTTTCTCTCTCTTTCAAACTAAATAAATAAATTAAAAAAAAAAAAAAAGAGGGGCACCTAGGTGGCTCAGTTGGTTAATCGTCTGACTCTTGGTTTTGGCCTTGGTCATGATCTCACGGTTTGTGAGTTGGAGCCCCACGTTGGGCTCTGCACTGACAGCACAGAGCCTTCTTGGGATTCTCTCTGTCCCTTTTACTATGCCCCTCCCCCCACTCACACTGTCTCTATGTCAAAATGAATGAATGAATGAGAAAGAAAGAAAGAGAGAGAGAGAGAGAAAGGAAAGAAAGAAAGAATGAAAGAAAGAAAGAAAGAAAGAAAGAAAGAAAGAAAGAGAAAAGGAAAAAGAGAAAGAAAGAAAATGATAGTCAATGCCAAGTGTATTTGGAAGGTGGAAACCTGGAAATCTTAACTAAGTGGTGACGGGAGTAAAGACAGGGATATGATCACTTAGGGAGATCATTTGGCAGAATCTACCAAGGCTGAGCGCAGGACTCACCACTACTCAGAAATTCCAGTGCTTAGCTATGCAACCAAGAGAAAAACATATGTGTATTCACCAAATAATACATGAAGGCATATTCAATATGGTACTTCACACCAGATAAAAACAATCCACACATCCATCAATACCCAGAATGAATAAATAAATAATGGTATATCCATGCAATGGAATAATCTAGCTCTATCAGTGGGAGGGAAAGGTTGCAGAAATGAAGATGTAACACCAATCGCACTGTATAATTCCACTTTATATATTGTTCCAATTAGGCAAAGCTCATCTTAAAGCAGGATAGTGATTATCCTTGCGAATGAGTGATTCAAATGGAGCTCAAAGGGCACATGTTGTATCTTGATGATCCTGTATTTCTGGTTTCTTATCTGGCTGCTGATTACATGGGGGGTTATTTCATGAACAAGCCACATACTGACTGACAGTTGGTGCAGGTTCAGGCGTACATGTTCCATGTTCCTGAGAAGCTTCCACACACACGCAAACAACCATGCAGCTTGGTGCTGTGAGTTTTGCCAATTTGAAAACTGTCTCATGACTGACAAAAAACACGATAAAACAAAATGTAAACACAAAAACTTAACAGCCATTTAAAATAAAAGAAATACGAAATGTCAATACGCCAGACACTATACAACTACGTAGGGAACATTTAAAAATGAAAGAAAATAGAGTATCATCCTAAAGCTCCCATTCCTTTCAGACACAGGCCCGTGAGGAAACAAAAACCATACACACTACAAGGCCACATCACAAGCTCCAACAGATATGCATAAAGCTTCAGGTCGATACAGAGGGGCATGTGTCCAATTCTGCCTCAAGATGTCTAGGAGGGGTCTTGTAAGACAGAAAAAAAGAAGGGAATTCAAGTACAAGCAAAGGGACAAAATTAGTAAACAAATACAAAAAGATGTCAAAAACGTCAAAAAATAAAAGCAACAAATAAACATAAGAAACAAAATGTTGTAGAGACAGTTTCTCTTCCCACCAGACTGACAAAGATTAAAAGACTTTATTTGGTTTCAGTGAAATTGTGGAGACCCTCCCTTTTCATACACTGGTGGAGGCCATAACTATTCTTTTTAAAAGCAATTTCATAACGGCCCTAAAAACGTAAATGTGCGTACACAGCATGGCTGATCACAGTGACAAACCAAAAACAACATGTCCCGACAGGGTATGGTTTAAGTAAACGATGGTACAATCAGGCAACGGACTGTTACGCGGTGACTAGATGGGATGAGGTGGAATTGTGAGGAAGGACCTAAAACGCTGACTATGTTTATTAACGGAGAAGAAAATGCTCAGAATAAAATTATGGCGTGATACTATTTGTGTAAAAGTAATTCAATACATAGATAAATGAATAAATAAAAGTGTACAGATTTGCGTTTGCATAGTGAAATTCTAGAAATACGTAACAATTTTTCAGTAGTCTTCTTTCACATCGAGGATGACAGCCAACTACTTTTCAGCCTTTTGATTTTTCTGCAACACTTTTCCAGTGTTTCAAAAATAAGTGAAAATAGATACTTTGAATTGCATGCCAGTGAGCTTGAATTTATTCTGCACATAATAAGCAGACCAAAAATCATTTTCTGAAGTGACAAAGTGAAATGATCATTTTTGCTTTCTAGAAATATTTGTATTAAGACCTATAAAAATGTGGGGGTGCCTGAGTGGCTCAGCTGGTTGAGTGCCTGATTCCCGACTTTGGCTCGGGTCATAATCTCATGGTTGTGAAATGGAGCTGAACCCCACATGGGGCTCTGGGCTGGGAGTGGAGCCTACTTAAGATTCACTCTCTCCCCCTCTCTCTGCTCCTCCCCAGCTCACAGGCCTTCTCTCAAGAAACAAAACAACACAAAACAAAAAGGCATGTAAAAATGTTTCCACAATTTGACCCAACAAAGATTTTCCTAGAAATGTATTCTAAGGTATTAATTATAAATATAAGCAAAAGTTTACTTGCAATACTATTTTCCATATGATTATGTATAATATCAAAAATTAGAAATAACATAATTACTAACAAGAGACAATATTTAACCACAGCCACTCACACTGCAGAATAGACACAGGTACACGTAACGTGCATGTAAGACACGTCAACATCCTCATAATCGTGTCTGCTAGAGGTATAATGTGTGTCTTTTTTTTTTTTTAACATTTTTCAAAATGTCTATATATGCCTTCATTTTTGGTCATTATTAAACCAATGTTTTTAATAAAGAAAATAAAACACCTTCCCTAGCATGGGAACAATGGACTAGAGAAAGCCCTCCCAGGATGGTCAGTTAACAGGTCTCAGGAGTGAAAAGGGTCTGAACAGGAGAGTGGTGGCCACGGTGGGTGCGGGAGTACTACCTGGGAGCTTCAGTCACGGCATTAGTGAGATGTGAGGATCGTGTGAGTGTGGGCAGGAGGGAAGCTTAGGGTACGAAGAGTTTTGCCTTCCGTCCGTGGATACACGCTTATGACATTCACGCAGACAGACGCTCAGATGGATGGTAGCTGTAGGATCGAAATGCTGAATTCAAAGAAGAAAATGGGTTATTTTTAGATGGGATAATAAGAATGAAATTTTTGTTGAGGAGTTGACATTTCAACTGGGTCCTAACAGATGGGAAGAATCTGGAGACGAGGCAAGAAGGAATAATTGGGGAGAATGGAGGTCAAGAGACAGAGCTGGTGTAGCACAGCTGGGACTAGGGACTAACACATCTACTCGTGGTCGGAGACAAATTTGTGAAGGCACAGTAAGCAAAATCAAAGGCGGTATTACAGCTCTTGTTAAGGAGCTTATGCTTGCTGATGAGCGATGGGAGTGTTGCAGAGACTGGGGAGGGGAGAGCACGGATTTGAAAGGTCAGCTGGGAGAAGATTAAAATAAGGAAGGTAATGAGCATGTTAAGTAAGGAACTGGAAGAGTAAGATAAGAAGAAAGGAAGATGAACAAACGGAGAGCTGACAAGGCTTTGGTGCATCTGCACTGAGTTTTTTCTAAGTGCTTATAATGAGGAAATTTAATGTAATTACCAAAGGAATGCTGTGAGACGTAGACCAACATCTTGGACTTCCTTTTTGGGGAAATGCTGGAGACTGAGGAAGGAGAAATAAGGAAGAGCGGAAGATAATCCTGATAATTAAAATCCCCAACCACTCGGAGGAAGGTGGATGTTAACAGAACTAGGGGATGCAGAAGTAGAAACAGGCCCAGGGGGAATGATAACAGGAATGACAGAAGTTGATGTATTTGGAGTACATCTGCGGGGGTCTCGTGTCTACGAAACAGGGTAATGCCCATGTTTCCACTGCCAACTACTTCTCCTATATCTCCATTTAGCTTCGATTCCAATTTCACTTCCCATGTTACCACTTTTCATTTTTTTCTGTACTTTTGTCTTTGTTGGCCAATGCCCTTTTTCATGATGTCCATGCAGAACGTCAAGTGGGTTTATCGAGGAAACGAGGCAGCAACGCAACATGCCCTGTGCATGAACTTGGTAGCAGATGCACATGCTCAACTACTCGAGGACTTGGAAAGAAGACATGGTCACTCAGCGACGGCGGTGTGCCTCCATTATTTGTGTAGCGACATGGGGACTGAACAGTGAAAATGGAAGTCTGTTCTTTATGCAACTGTTCAGCCCGTCCACAAGTTTCTGCGGAGATTCCGGCCGCATGGTTGGAGGAGGGCTGTTAAATAAAGAAGTAATAACCGAAACTGCGCTTGTGAGGATCCCGCAAAGTGAGGAGTGCCGCAGCTGTCCTGCCTCTCTCTTACTGGCTCCTCTGTGGCTGGGGAGGTACGCTAAACCCCGTGGCTGTCCCCGTGGCTCCAGGCTAAGGACTGGAAGCCAGCCAAGACACGGCAGACTTGTCAGTACTAATGGTCTCTTTCCTCATTTTGATGGCTGAAGTTCTTGTGGCTGGCGAATTCCTCACACTGTCTACAACAGATAAGTATAATCTGTGGTCTAAATAGGAAAGGAGAAGGAGAAACCTCAGATGTGTTGATTCCTGGCCCCATGTTCAGCTGTTACGTCCTCAAAAGGCTTCCAACTCAGGTTCCCGGCACATTGGCTAAGGCTCAATATTGAGACCGGACAGACTTGTCTCATGAGTGGAGGTCACTGGCCCACCACATTCCTCTTGACTCTATTGCTTATGGGGATTTTGAAGTCTGGTCAAAAATAAATGAAAATATCCCTACAATTCCAAGCCAGACCTCACTGTACTCTATCACACGGGATAGCCAAGAAACAAGTCCAGGGCACATCAGGTTGAGGTGAGGTCCAGCAACCCATATTTCACTTTCTGTAAAATCTGGATAGGGACAGTTTTGACAATCGTGGTAAATTTTTGATATGCCTCTGATGTTTCTAATCCTGCCCGAGCTTCTCCCAAAGAATTCCCCTTAACCATACCTCCCAATGTAATTTCCTGCGAACGACTAGGCACAGAAATACCTTCAAAGTGAGTTTTCCAGACAATTACACTTGCAGAAAGGCAATTAATACCAACGAACAATATACACGTCTTTATGTAAAATGTGGCCTTCGATGCTGCTTGCTGAAGATGTTTATAGTGCTGTTATCTTTATTATATAAATTACAGCTGTGTTCAGCAATATACACAGAGTCTCTTGGAGAAATGTTTACATGTAACACTAAATGTGGCTACATGTACTACAATGTCTTGTGATTAGACTTTTAATTAAATTCAGCTCAGGTAACTGCTTTATAGAATATATGTTAAAATTACAAACCTCTTCCAGACCCAGGTGCCCTATAACAATAACCATTCAGGGGTCATCTATTGCCTTGAGCAAAAAGCTATGCAATAGGCAATCAGAAATTGCTTGGGGCTTCAGTGAAATCAAAATGGGTCCAACAATAATTGGCCCTGAAGTGTGTTGAAACCATTTTTTAAATAATTTCTGGGATCCTGTTGTTTATTCATTCTTTGAGAGTAAAAACATTTACATTAAATAAATCAGAGTCTGAATGTATAATAATGAATTCCATTTATATGAAGAATTTTTTAAATACTTAAATTAATCCCCGAACTCATGTTTATATGACTGATGTATTCTTCATTATCAAATAAACAGTTCAGTTAATACTGGCTAAGTTACCAGTGGAATAACTAAGGCTTAGACACTAGCCAACAAATATCAAAGCTAAAACTGGACCCTATCTTTCTGAGTATTAGTACCATTTAAAGCCTAAAATTGTACATCATGTACTTTTAATTATGTTTGTTTTCCAAAGTGCCACACCAAAATCAATATATATTTTCTTCACGAAGAGGAATCACCAGAAACATCTTGAGACGAAGCTGAACATTGATTGAGCAAATTAATTATAAATACTGATGCTTCCTTCTTGATTTCCTTATTAGGAAGGACTTTATGGCTTAAATCAAAAAGATCTGTTTACAAATTTGCTAAAGTAAACTCTCATATTTGAAAGACATGGAAGAGAAGGACAACATCCCCAGAACAACAAATTAGTGTATTCGATGTCTTTTTTTCTAGAATCCTAATGGTTAAACATCAGAGCCCAGTCCATGACATAAAAGTTCTACAGTTGTTATTACTTCAACTCATTCTTTATTACTTTCTTCTCTCTTTTCTTATTAAAATGCTAATGAAGTATTAGATTCACCTGCCAAGAATGAATTCATCCCCTGGTTTGCATTTAGGAGAACAATGCTTATTTTAATTCTTAGGAAACAAATCACAAAGGAACTCATAAGAGATACAGAAATTTGAAATCTCCCTAAAAGAAAATATATCCTGTTTACGTCAAGTTATTTTGGGAATCATAAAATATCCTTAGAATTTTTCAAAATAAAAACTAGTATAGTGGCTTTTATAATACTCAGGTCAAGCATTCAGGAGTTAAAGGTTAAGAAATAATATTTACTTTTATTTAGTTCAGTGGAAAAGTGCATTGATTTCCATAAAGATTACAGATTCTTACATTGTTACTCTAATATATCTTATTTTTGTCGCAGTAGATCAATAATTATCTAATTAACCATTTATCTTAATTAAGGTCACAAGTTAATTTTTACATCATTTATTATAAACTGACAACTTGCATTATATATGTGATTGACATGCCTTCTCTTGCTCCTCTTAAGTAATGAGAATTATTTTTTGTTAGGCTTTGAAAGTGGTAATAGTTTGTGCCATGTTAGTTTAAGATGGCAAGATACTTGGGGCGCCTGGGTGGCTCAGTCGGTTAAGCGTCCGACTCTTGGTTTCGGCTCAGGTCTTGATCCCACGGTTCCTGAGATCGAGCCCCACATCTGGCTCTGCACTGACAGCAGCTAGCCTGCTTGGGATTCTCTCTCATGTCCTTTCTCCGTCCTTCCTTCTCTTTCTGCCCCTCTACCACTCTCACTCTCTCTCTCTCTCTCTCAAAATAAATAAATAAACTTCAAAAATTATTTTTTAAAAAGACGGCAAGATGTTCGTGTCACAGTGTGAAAGAGAGCTGTGGGTTTCAGAGGATGGATGTCCGATGAAGGGAACGGAGCATCACAGGATACAATATGCATCTCCCCTCGGCTTTCATTCCCGTTTACTGTCACTAAGTTATAAAATTGCAGCATGATGGGTCTATGTCTGTTTTACACACATTACTAAGTCTGCTAGGGTGCCTTTTATGAATAAGGACAAAAACAAATCAGTGCTTTATGAATGCTTCTGTCCATTCACTAGCCCCATAAAGAACTTTCTGTGTTTGATCTCCCACTTGATTCAACTTCATATATTTGAAGAAGGAGCTGAATTGGCCACTCAGTCTCTCGTGGTCTTCCTGGTGCACAAGGCAGTGAATGGCCTGGACATCTGTGGATTAGGACTGTTAGGGGTGGGGCAGAATTGTTCATCTTTTTTTTTTTTTAATTTTTGTTAACTTTATTTATTTTGAGAGAGACAGAGACAGTGAGAGTCGGGGAGGGGCAGAGAAAGGAGACAGAGAATTCCAAGCAGGGTCTGCACTGTCAGCACAGAGGAGCCCGAAACGGGGCTTGAACCCACGAAACCGTGAAATCGTGACTCGAGTTGAAACCAAGAGTCAGATGTTTAACTCATGGAGCCACCCAGGCGCCCCAGGGTGGGGCAGAATTTTTAGACAGTAAATTGTGTACAGAGATTTCAGAAGAACTACGATGAAAGGGAAAAAAATAAATGAACACACAGTAAAAGGATTCTACAAAGCACTGCAAAGGACTGTGTTCTCTTCTTGTTCATGAGAACTATGATCAAGAAACAACTTATTTTGAAATTACTTTTTGATTTACGTGCTGTGGTTTTTGACACGGCCTGACCAGAACATGGAAAACTTGCTTTGCAAAGATTAATTTTCGTTGGTTTACTTACCCGTATAAAAAGATTACCATAATAACCAAGACCCATCAATTAAAACAGAGTATTTTCTTTTAAAATGTTTGCACAATTTTCTGTGATTTTTTTTTTTTTAAATTTTGTTTTTCAACGTTTATTTATTTTTGGGACAGAGAGAGACAGAGCATGAACGGGGGAGGGGCAGAGAGAGAGGGAGACACAGAATCGGAAACAGGCTCCAGGCTCCGAGCCATCAGCCCAGAGCCCGACGCGGGGCTCGAACTCACGGACCGCGAGATCGTGACCTGGCTGAAGTCGGACGCCCAACCGACTGCGCCACCCAGGCGCCCCTGTGATTTTTTTTTAAGTAGGCTCCATGT
Source organism: Herpailurus yagouaroundi (assembly GCF_014898765.1). Lineage (NCBI taxonomy): Eukaryota > Metazoa > Chordata > Mammalia > Carnivora > Felidae > Herpailurus > Herpailurus yagouaroundi. The sequence goes on from NW_024412412.1 coordinate 2,642,258, forward strand.
GTATGTAGTGCAGAGCCGAACATGGGACTCCACTCAACGCTGAGATCAAAACCTGAGCCAAGATCAAGAGTTGAGCTTAACCGTCTGAGACACCCAGGTCCCCCAATTTTCAGTGATTTGTAAATATTTTCATTTATATGTGTAACTTTAGATTGAAATGCTTTCCTGGTTTACCTCAAACTTAACTTCGGTATATGGCAAATGACCACATATTCTCCCCAACCCTGTATGCAAGCCCCTTTTCAATATGACTTTGCTTTTCTTTCCATTAAGGGCTGGAGTGTATTTCTTCAAACTCTATCTTGCTCATGAGCTTTGCTTTGACAAATGGCATGTTAGCAAATGTAACGCAAGGCGAAGTTTGAAAAGTGTGCCCTCTCTTGCTGCCGGGGAAGTTCCATCGTGATTAGTTTACTGAAGAAACAGCAGTCTGGTATCGAGAGGCCCCAGCCTTCCGACACGTCCAGCTGAGATGTGCACACCTGAGTGACACTATCCTGGACCACCCTGCCACACGTGCCCAGCCCAGGACTGCCCAGGCAACCCACAAGGTCAAGGGCAGATAAATCACTGTCTTATGCAACTGAACTTTGGTGGCCAGTTTGTTATGCGGCAAAAGCTAACTGATACCTTTACTTCCTTTTTCTCTTTTATATAGATGGCTTAACACAAGTTCTTAAAGGAACACCAAAGTAAGCGTGTGAGCCAACCAAAACTGTATGCGCACCATTACGTGTTTTTCTTTGACTCGCAAACTTAAATCTAGTCATGGATAATAACAGATGTACTATTATGTCCACTACAAATATAGAAGACACGACTGTATTCTAAAACTGCATCGCGGAAACCAAAGTACAACAGGTACCTGATGGTCTTTCCTGGGTCGGCCTCGATGGTCCAGGTACAATGCAGGTTGTTGTCATAGGGAGCAGGGTAGCCGGGAGACAGGATGCGCCCTGACGTGGCAGCATGGATATGACCACCACACTCCGCTGCGAGACAGGGAAACAGGAGCGGAGTCACTCCAGGCCCACGGATTTCCATACAGCTCTTTTAATAACAAACCCCCAAACCATCACGTCCACCTTATACACACAACCAAACAAAATCCCATTCGTCCGTCTCCATCATTTGTTTCCTTTACTTATTCCCAAGCATCACCCTGATGGAAAGACATAATCTGCTACGTAATTAAAGTCGAGAGTATAAAACAATGAAACACTTGAGTTATAATTCCAATAGCAATTCTGTGCAGACAGCCTCAGTAAAACAGTACCAGGAAATCGTCCTTTCCTACAGAAAACAAGAAACAACAAAAAGACATGCATATCTTGGAAATACATAAAAACCTACACTGCAGAGAGAGCAGAAAAACCCTGCCCTCTTCCGAAGCACCGTGGGGCTCCTGCTCTCAGGTATGCTTTTGTGTAGTGAGGAGGCCAACTTCCCAACTCACCTACACAGGAAGGCAGGGGCTTGTCCCACACTCTCCGGTCGCCACTCAGGCAGGTCAGACTGTTGCTGCCATGCATGGCATAGCCTGGGTTACAGCTGTACAGAACTACAGTGTCGGTAAAGTGGCCTTCATCTCGGATCCTATAGCCATAGTTAGGGATTCCGGGATCCTCACATTTTACTAGGTCAAAACCTGTGAGAAAGGAGGGGAAAGATTGAGGAGAAGTAACGGCAGACTGTAGGTTAGCATCAAATAAAGACGAGATGGTGTAGGTTATCAAATGCCTCCCGGAGCTTGGAAAGAAAAAGAAGACTGTGAATTTAAAAAGGGAAAAACACAGGTGGGTCTCGAGTGGACTTCTTTGGTAACCATGTGTCATCCCGTGATGCTTGATTATTTTATTTGTTCTTATCTATTTACATAATTATACAGAGTCTCTTCTCCTAGGAGTTCCAAATTCTCGTCTGCTAATCTAGGTTGCCTGCCAGCATGCTGAATTCTCCAGTAAGCCTTAGAGCCTTGTCTCATGGAGCTGTAAGCTTTTCCTACTTCCACATTCCTTCTGTCAAACTCAAACTCTCCAGAAGGAGGGACCAGCCATGCCTGTGTGGCACAGAGCCTGAAAGGCACTCTTCAGGGTCCTTACTGCCAGCACTGACTGTAACCTACAGTCATGACCCGCCCACCTTCACACCATCTTTCTCTTTAACTGCAAGATCTTAAGCGTCATGGGAAACTGAAAAGTTGTTCCTACTCACAGAAGGCAGGCTTGTGAATTTCCACCTGCCACACTGCTGTGGCATACAGTTAGGGGGGCTTCTGGGCAGCTAACTCCATGTGCAACGGAAATCCCAGAAATGAATCACTATAATGACTTCGCCAAACTTAGCTCTTAAACTCAAAGAAATAGATGACAGAAATGAAGATTTAGCTTCTGCAGTACTGAGAGCTGTATATTGCTTTTATGTGAAGCAATATATTACGGCCATCTGTGGAGACAGTCTTCCACTAACATTTCTCCCCTTGTATCCCGATGCAAATGTTGACCGTTTTAAAAAGGAGAGCTGGGAACTTGATGTACCACATGGTCTGTTAACATTAACTTCCACCTAACTTTGACTTCTTCCTTTCAGAAAAAAAGAAAGAAAATAAAAAAAGAAAAGATAAGGGGGGGAGGGAAAGAGAGAGAGAGAGAGAGGGAGGGAGGGAGGGAGGGAGGGAGGGAAGGAAGGAAGGAAGGAAGGAAGGAAGGAAGGAAGGAAGGAAGGACGGATTTGTGATTTTTGATAGGTCGGCCTGCCAGACTTGCATTTGAGATGGTTTCCATGGAGGACAATATATCCATAAATTCGCAACATAATGCCACCCTGATGATCTCTATATAATCAGGATTTGAGTTCTGCAGTTTTGTACAGGGGAGAGAAAATGACATGTGGTCATTTACACTCAAGTTGCTAACTCTCTTCCTAAAAGTGTCCACCATAAAGTATTAGTCGTTACTAACTATGCCTTTACAATAACTCTGATCTATTTAAGAAATGCAAATACTGAAAAACCTTGGATTGTGACTAACTCATTCTGCGAGTCTTCTGCAAGATGAGCAAACATTTCTAACAAATTGTAACGTGACACACGAGCGATGTCTTCCGATACGAGTAGTACGTGCCGTCGAATGTCACGTGATCACAACTGAGCCGATGGTTCTTGATATTCGCTTTGATCTACAAGTGCCTTGGATGACAAGTGTGTTTCTGGAATGAATTATGCTGGCAAACCAAGGTTTTATTGTAATTTTAAGTCCAGTTGCCCAGAAGGAAAGAACATAAGAGAACATCAATTCCAGTGCAAAACAAAGGGGTATTTTAATTGCCACAAAGGGGAGGCAGGCATTTAGGGGAAGGGTCTCAGGGCTCACGCAGATATCTGACTACTCTAATCTGACCACAGACAGCCAACACACCGGGGAGAAAGCAAGCCAGTATCCTGCTGAAGTTGCGTCGGACAGACAACCATGGGACAGAAGCGTCGCAAAAGGCTCTACCCATTAATTAGCCTGTGCTTCTCCTTCTACAAAAGGGAAAACGGACCCGGAGTCTTCGTTGTTGTTGCTTTATGTGGTTCTTGGGTTGGAGGCGCGGGGATCTGAGCAGTGCTTTAAAGCAAGGCCGCAGGGTGTGAGGAACTGAGGACAGAACCAACAAGGAGGTGCGGCCACGCCTAAGGAGGGCCCCGCTCCTGGTAACAGGTAACGTCTCAGATGTTCCACTACTGTGAAGTCAAATTAGGTATTTAAGTATCAAATGCCAGTGGAAGATAAAATTGAAAATATTCAGTAGACAAACAAAAGCCAGGTATCAACAAGAGCCAGGGGTCTGTCACTAGCATCCACACCCTTGTGCCAGGATGCCGGGTAAGCCAAGGAATCCATACGAGGAGTTGACAGCCTTCATGCTCAAGGACATGCAGGGCTTATCAACGAAGAGCAAAGTCCGTGCAGGACAGCAGGCCCTGGGAGACAGTTACGACCTCCTGTCCCGTGGAAATTCACACCTGGCGGCACACGAGCCTCCGACCTTTCAAGGAGCACCAGAAATCGGGATTCCTTTTTAGTTTATAATGATTGTTGAGTGACTAAATATTCTGAAAGTGGAGATGTTTAAAATCCAGAATCAGATTGTTAAAGCCAGATGTCAGCAACACAAAGGACCAGATGGTTTATTGGCTTTTGGTGAAGGCTTTAATGGCACTCGGAATGGGAGAAAAAGTTGGCAAATCCATCGAATGTTTCTTAGATTTTTTTTTCAAGTTTATTTATTTTGAGAGAGACAGAGACAGCACAAGCGGGGGAGGGACAGAGAGGGAAGGAGAGACAGAGAATCCCAAGCAGGTTCCATGCTGTCAGCGCAGAGTTCAACGTGGGGCTCGAACTCAGGAAACTGTGAGATCATGACCTGAGCCAGAATCAAGAGTCGGACGCATAACTGACTGAGCCCCTCCAGACCCCCCCACCTAATGCTTCTAAACTAAGCTTTGAAACACAAGCACCTGGGGCGCCTGGGTGGCGCACTCGGTTAAGCGTCCGACTTCAGCCAGGTCACAATCTCGCGGTCCGTGAGTTCGAGCCCCGCGTCAGGCTTTGGGCTGATGGCTCAGAGCCTGGAGCCTGTTTCCGATTCTGTGTCTCCCTCTCTCTCTGCCCCTCGCCCGTTCATGCTCTGTCTCTCTCTGTCCCAAAAATAAATAAACGTTGAAACACAAGCACCTGCTGTGGAGTACTAAGGCCTGGACGAGGAAACGGTCAAGCTTGCCCAGGACCTCCGATGATGAGGACCAGTTGCTTCTGGGTGACAGAGAACTGTTTTGTTATAAAAGATTCCCTTGGCAGAGGTGCGTGCCCGTGCTGATAAAGTAATGACATTGAACTTCCTGTGTGACTTGTGCGCTTTCTCACGAGCTTCTAGTCTGCAGCTTTACAGACAAACCTCTACAAGTAACCACTTGCGTTAAAACCTTTCTGGAGGAACGTAAAAAAGAACATTGGAGGGCAAATAATAAAACAAATAAAGATGTACTAATAAAAAAAGTCTGCCAAGCCTTCTTTGGGTTGATTTTTTTTTTTTTTTTGAGAAAGGTTTGACAGCTTTTTCTATCATTTAATCTTGAATTAAAAAGAAAAAAAACAACACAACACATCCTGTCACACAGTTGAGCCAAGTTGTCTCTGAAAGGGTAGTTGCTATCTCCAGTACCTGTGGTACTTGCTTTCTTACGGTGCCTTCTAGTAGTTTTTCAAAAGTTTGCTTATGTCTTCAACGGCATCATGAAATTCCTTATGTATAAAAAGTCCTACACTCGATTACTAAGCACCCAAAGCCTCTAGGCCCATCCAACGTCATGATAGGAAATACATTCCTCTTCCCTGTCAGACAGTTGAAAAGTATTTGGACATTCCAGAATTCAGCTTTCCAATTTTCAGTCCACCAAAGAGAGCTTTGTTCACACAAAATGCCCCACATGATTTAATAGTTCCTTTCCAGTTACAGGTGGAACCATAGACTTTATTCCTGGAGGAAGCATTGAAAGTAGTATTGATCAATGTCTTGAAACGGCTGGAGAAATCCTCAGAAACCCCACATTTCCCTCGCTGTAGGGACTGTTGGACTCAGTCCGTCCACAAGCACCGGAAACACATCCCCGCTCGCTCTCTGTCCACAAACTGCTGAATTCATTTCGACTGAGTTTGGCTTGCTTTGTGGTTAAGGAGTTGTAACATCATTGTGACTCTGAAAACATTTCAACACCGCTTTTAAACACCGGTGAACTCATAAGTTGCACTGATGTCTAACAGCAACATTCCGAAGTAGCAAAAAACTCCCTGATGAATTCCATGACTATTTCAGGAAAAAAAATTTCCTGTCGTTAATCAAAAATACCTCAAAAACTATTTTTAAGATTTATCTTTAGATCTCAAAGATACTCCTCCAAAGAACAGACATTTCCATTTTAATCTGAATCTGAAACACTTTATAATGACCAATCTTAATACTGCTAAAGGGTGATGACTTTAAAAATATAGAGAAGATATCCCTTTCTGTCTTGGAGCCACCAGCCTGCACGAAATCAGTGTAGCAAATACTGGTTCTGTATATTCTTTTAGGCCATAGAACCTTTAAAAAAGATTAAAGCCAGTTATTTATTTCAAAACATTATCTATTAAGAGTTGTGATTGGTATTGAATTTATTTAGTAATTCCATTTGTGTCTGTTTCCTGTGATTCCTTCTGAGGTCATATAAGTAGCAAAGATGCTTTGGACTAAATGTTCCAGGGAAAACAGGCTGTAAACATCAGGCAGATGGAAATGACCTCTCCACATCTTTTACAGTATTTACCCTGTCTTAATATTTTTTAAGAATTAAGTGGTATATATCTTGAGCACCTAACAAAATAATAGCATTATAAGAGACTTCCACTTAACTCTCAAGTATCTGGTCTAGTTCTTATCTTCCCCATAAAGCACTTGTGTGAGACAAGAACTTGCCCTGGATCTGATCCATTCTGTGCCTGCAGGCTCAACGAGGCCCGCAGTCATGAATTTCCCCAGCCTTTGTCTAAACAGCTTTTGAGAAGGTGCTTTCTCGAGTAGGCGAGCTTTGAGAACCACAACTGAGAAAGAAGCATATTCCTCATTCACAAATCTGATACCTTCTCCTACAAACAACTGAAAAAGCTTCACATATTCACAGAATCCTGTCATCATTTAACTTTACCTGACACTTATTTCAATTTGAATAATGTACCTTTTGGTAAAAATCTCCTTAGTAATCTAAGAAAAGGTTGCCATGTGCAAAAACCAAAAAAAACAAAAACCAAAACAAACAAAACACACAAACACACAGAAAGGGACATGGCTTTCACATTTGCTTTCAGTAAAAAGAAGTACAGTAAAACGTTAGTTTGTGAGCATATTTTGTTCTGGAAACATGCTTGTCATCCAAAGCACTTGTATATCAAAGTGAATCTCCAGAATCATTGGCTCAGTTGTGCTCATGTGATGCTCAGAGGTAGGTACTAGTCATATTGCAAGGTATCGCTCGTGTATCGAGTTAAAAGGATTTGCAGTCATCTGGAAAGAAACGTTGCTTGAGACCAGAGTGCTGTTTCAGGTTATTTTGGTGATTCACTTGAAAAGTAAAGTTCACTGATGAAGAATTTCCTGATGTTTGGATTCCTGCTCTTAAACCCAAGTCTCATTATTTAAGAATGAAACTCTAGATGAAGTATGTGTACTTGCATTGGAGTTTTAAGTTATTATTTACAAAATTACACAACAGTGCTGGTTTTTACCTACAACTGTTCTCGGTTTCAAACTGATTTTTTTCTATCAGCTAGTTTTTTTATCGTTTATTTTCCCCCAATATTATTTTATGACTGATGTTATTTCATCATTATGGGAGATGATACTGAGAATTTCCCCCAAATAGCAGTGTTCAACAGGATGGTGAAAACGTTTGAACAGAAAAATGAACTCCTGAGCTCCAGAGTGAGATATCAAAAAGCCCGCTGAAGTCCGGAGTGAAAATCAGATAGCCAAAGTAGCTACTTCTCTGGAACCATCTTGGATTTCACGAAATACGTCACTAACAAACCATAAAGTAAGGTAATCATAGCTAAGAATTCTTGCAGTCAATCCTAAAATATTTTGTAATTCTAAATATATTGTATAGACCCAAAATGAGTCATTAATGTGGAATATACTCTGACCTCGCGTGGAGTTTATACAGTGATTCAAGGTGTTAATACCAGTTCCGGGAGGGCTTCGTGAAACACTTTGCACTGTCCGCCTTCTCCCTGATGTTTACCACTGCACACGGCTTGTCCCTGTTGAGAGTATTTACAACTGAGGATGGGGACTTGGCAGCCACATCAGGGTCAGCATCTACACCAGGGCAGGGAAAGGGTGGGCCAAGGGCATTTTACTCTGTGTTAGTTTTTAAATGCATCCAACTGGTGAAGACGGTGGTAACTCACACACTGTGGTAAGAACTTATAATTAGCACATTGTCTGAATTTTTAAGACATGTTTACTATGACTATGAGGCAGGGAATTTGTTAGTTACTGTGAGAAGTGAACAGAACAGGGCCCTCTTGTCCATGGTCTACTTACCTACACAGCAAAAAAAAAATAAGTATTTTAAAAACAATAAGAGGGGTACATGGGTGGTTCAGTCGGTAAAACATCTAACTTTGGCTCAGGTCATGACCTCATGGTTTGTGAGTTCGAGCCCCACACTGGGCTCTTTGCTGTTAGCACAGAACTTGTTTTGGATCCTCTGTCCCTCTCTCTCTCTGCCCCTCTCCTGCTTGTGCTTTCTCTTGCTCTCAAATACAAACTTAAAAAAAAGATATGATACTTGTTACAGCAAAGGTCTGTGGGAAGGTTGAGAGAGGCACAGAAGGAAAGAGGAAGGTGGGACACAACTTTGCAGAAGAGATAAAACTGAGCTGTTCTGGAAGGAGAGTAGACATTGGCGGTTACAGAACCAGAAGAGAAGTCTCCAGATAAAGTCTTCGTTATTATGTGGAGGTTTGGAAGAACATGGTGTATCCTGGGATGGAGAACAATTTCCGGTAGCATCTCACTGATGTTTTGCTGTAAAAATCAGGGAAGGGCTATCCTGCAGCCGCGGGGAGTGCAGAGTGAGTCAGCCTGCAGTGCGATGTTGGTGGGGAAACAGGTGTGTGCACAAGGAAGTGACACACAGATATTTGTAGGTATTTGTATTTCAGAGAGAATCAGTGGCAATATGGAGTGCGGACTGGAGTGAGGGAATAAAACAGGAAACAATTAAAAGATGTTTATCTAGCACGGAGGTCGGCTGCAACAGTGGGATACAGGGTAGTGCACGGGGTAAAGTCACGTGTGTGTGCAAAACACGCAAACGTGTCATCATGCAAGGGGAGCCCGAGACGCAAGTAGAGGCAGCAGAGGGATGGCTGTGATGGAGAGGTGACACAAGGGAGAGAACAGAGCTCGCACGAGGGTTTTGAGGGAGAAGAGAAACATCACGTCGGGTCCTGATGTCATCTCCTAACAAACCAGTGTATGATCCAGGAAAAGAAACCCTTTCATTAACACCTTCTTCTACAAATAAACATGCTCTTAAGATATTTAGGGCACGAAACAAGAAAGGCTTATGGATCTTACTGTCCAATAGAGGAATCAGACATGATAAGGAATAGCAACAGACCTTCATGAGCACATCAGCAACAGAAATATGGAAGCCATGGATGACACCACCACAACCCTAACAGCTGTCCCTCCCCATCTCTATTTTCTGTCGCTTTTCTGCTTTTCCTGATTACTTTTGTGTTTTCGGGTGTTCACTACTTTTTATATTGGAGAGAATAGTAGGAGGAACACAGAATTTCTTTTTTTCTTTTTCTTTTTTTTATTATTAGCACCATGCTCTAACCAAATGAGCTAACCAGCTGCCTCGGAATGCTTTGTTTTTTGTTTTTTTTGTTTTTTGTTTTAATAGGAAGTTCTCTAAATTTTTATAAGTTTGGCTCCTATCATACAGAATTAAACTTACAGTCAGGTGGTTAATATTAGTATTTGTCTGGCATCACCATTCTGTACGTTCAGATTATCCAAGTCCTCTACATTTAAGTTTTAAGCAAAAATGTTGACGTAAAAGAATACTTTAATTGTAAATATAAGCTATTAATGCTATTTTCATAAAATGTACTTTTCGTTATGATTTCTATGTGATGATGAAGCTAGTAATTTATATATAGTAGCTTAGTCTGGTAACACTTCATTGGATTGATAAAATACATTGGGAGTATAATATCCTAATATAATCTTTTCCTTTTTTGACCTAATATTAATGGGTATTAAAGTAAAAAAAAAAAGATGATTTAGATAATTTTATTGAGAAAACATATCTGGAAAATCTCCTTCTCTAATCTACGGCATTAATTAAATCATTTCTTTAACATCTTTTTATAGTGTCTACTGTACTTCAGATAATTTCCTAGGTACTGGAAATATAAAATTAATTGATCTCAGTCCTGGCTCACCAGGAGCTCACAATCTGTACAGAAAGACAAATAATATACAGCAGTGAACATCTTACATTTTAATGGGACATCCATTCAATACACACATATTAAACACTTAATTTATAATATATTTCACAAGATACTAAATCCTATTTCAGTATACAGGCAGATCCTTGCCCTTTAGGGCCGACAGTTTAATTGGAAGTGTTCCTACTACATCACCAAGTGCTTAAGAAGAACAGAATGCACACACATTCTAGGAAGCAGCTGGAAGAGTTCACCAAGCTGGAGTCTTATGTCCTTCGTCAGGACTTCTGGGAAAACAGGATGCTAGTACAGGGCAACCCATTTATAGGCAGCCACACAGTATGAAATATGGCTGCTTCTAAATGAGCCACCTGTACTTTCCAAGGGGTGCACAGGTGACCGCAAGTAACACGCCATGCTTGATTGTGGATGCTTCTTTCGGTTTTACGAGTAAAAACAAACATACATACATACATATACACATTTATACGAAGGGATATCCAGAAGTACAATGAAACAAGTTCAACCAACCATATATCACATTTAATTGACTACATAAAATGCAATTTGATTATTTTCAGAATATATTCCCTAATAGAATGGTAGCTTTTACATTTCTTATTTGCAGATTAAGAAGTAACTTCCTCTCTGAAAAATACTGTTTTCCACAGTGGGGTTGGGGTAGAGTTAGGAATAATATGTTTAAAAAAAAACCTCAAGCATATTTTTATTTTAAATTCTGAAATTCACTAATTGCTTAAAATAACTTGACTATTCCAAGAATCTGATTCACTATTGTTGATTTCCTTAAAATTTAGCTGTGCGAGTTTGTAGTCCTGAAGAATCTTCATGGCCAAATACGAAGTTCAGAAGGAATGAAAACGCTAACAATTCAACTTAAATAATTTGATATCAAAACAGGGAAGAATTTAAAGCTAGACTGAACACAGATTTCACTAGCTTGAGAAAATAAATATCAATATATAGAACCAAGACAAAGTGGCAAGTCAAAGTCTTCTACCAATATATTTATCAAAAATACCACAATTAAAATATATTTTGATCATATTACAATTGCATGTTTTTAAAACCCAAGACACAGTTTCAGCAATGTTTTAAGAAACTTGAGCATTCCTACATAATTCAATTACGTAATTATCTTAAAAAAAAATTTTTTTTAATCTTCATTTTTGAGAGAGAGAGACAGACTGTGAGCAGGGGAGGGGCAGAGAAAGAGGGAGGCACAGAATCTGAAGCAGGATCCAGGCTCTGAGCTGTCAGCACAGAGCCCAACACGGGGCTCAAACCCACGAAGTGTGAGATCATGACCTGAGCTGAAGTTGTACTCTTAATCGACTGAGCCCCCCAGGCAACCCAAACTACGTAACTATTTTTAATGATAGAAAATTTTCAGATTTTTTTTTTGCCATATTGCTTATGAAAGTCTTGATCCGTGAAATGAAAATGGTGGGGAGCGTGGGGAACAGGAAAATAGGAACACATCAGTGAGTTATTTTTAAAACCATCATTTCTTGATAGTATGGAATTTTTAGCATATAATATTAATTCCCATGGTCTAAAACTTGATGTTTATATTTGCATATTATCTGCATATGGGAATATCATGATTAACAATGCATTTACTTTTTATTGTACTTTAATAGAGAACTGTAAGTTGTGGTTAATTTATTGTTTTCCCCCATGGATCTCATGGTCTTCTTTCCACTTAGGAACAAAATAAATAGACGGGGCACTGATTTCAGATGCTTATTTCCATAAAGGTGATCATGAAAAGGAAGGGAGCATGGTACGGGTACCTACAGAACACATACTGTGCCATGCAATGCATTAGGCAGTTCTGTCCAGGACATCCCTTTTAATCCTGCAAATAATCTTAGAGAATGATTAACTACAGGATCCTAAGTAGGACAGACTGGAGAGTTTTGTTAGAGCCCAAGTAAATGGAGGTGCCCCAGACAAAGTCAGCTTCCTTGTAGAAACACGCAAGCCTGGCAGTTTAATGCACACAAGATTAAGGTGACAATTCTTGATACGGAGTGAGTTCCCCTTGGAGTGGCCCCTCACCTTCCCCTACTTGGTCCTGAGAGGAACGCCTCCCAAAGTTGGCTGTGTTCACCCTGGGCTCCTTCAGGCATTCTTGACAGGGCTACGAGGACTACCCAAAACACATCCTGATCAACTAGATAGGACTGTCTCTTCTTACTTGCCACCGAAGATTCACTCGATTTGGCCAAGAGAATCGTACTACATAACGAAAGAAGAGCATTTTGGAAAGTCCCATGGGGGACTTAATTCTTCTTTGCTCATAAAATAACTGTTACACTTTCTTTTCCCCAGAAAGGTTGTCCCCATTGGATCAAGAGACGTGCCAAATTTACATGCAACCTCACACTGATCTTCAAGAGATTATCCCGGAGGCAACTAGGGACATGAGTCCTGGTTCTGCGAACACGGCTCTTTCCTCTCCTCAGTCTGTGTATCTGATTCTTGGCAAAAGGAAAAAAAAGAAAAGTGTGAGGAAAGCAAAGGTGCCCATGGGAACGTGTAAACACCCCGAGGGGAAGAAGTAGAATGGTTGGAAACAGAACGATGCCCAAGGGAAGAGCTGCTGAGAACACCCTAAGCAGAAGGCCAGGGGCCCAGGGGCACAAGGACTCACAGGAGATGCGAAATGAGGGACGACTGAGCTCTTCCAAACGCTGTCCAGACTAAGTCCATTCTCAAGTTCACTTTCCTTTACCTCTTCTGTTTCCCACTTCTGTTTCCAAGTGATAAATATGGATGGTAATGCCTCTTTCTTCCTGCCCCCACGTTACAGAGATTTTTATAAGAAAAAGTAAAAGATTTAACGGAACACACTGAACTCTTCCTAAGTAAACTTTGTATAAATGTAAGGGATTACCAACAACACTCAGATTTTTTGCTGCTGTTAGTATTCATGTGTTGTTATCTATATTATTCTACAACAAATAAATACAAAGTTATTGTCGAACCATATGCCAGAACGCACCCCCTCAAGCAATGTAGCCAGGCCATCAATTCCCAAGAAGCGACAGCCACAACCAGACCACTGCTGGCTTATCACGGCTTTAGGGGGTAAGGGTACCGTTCCTCATTTTCCACATCTCATTCTTCCAAAGAATTTCCGCGCGAGTGACCGCCATCCATCAGCCCAACTGTGACTTGCAAGAGCCAGCCGGGGCTCACTCAGCTTACTTCTGAGACCTTAGTAACAGGAACCACCTAACTGGAGACCTGCGTGCAGATACGACACTCATTCATCAGAGCTTTTACACATGTTCTGTGAAGGTGTATGATAAACACCACGAAGAGTTCATCTGCATTTAAGTTTTTGTTTTTCTTTTTTTGTTACTTGAATTGAGTACCTCACTTTGTTTTGCATTTGGGTCTTCCTTTCCAGTGTGTGCTAGGGCGTTTCCTGGCCGGATCATTCTTGAAACCCAGGTGAGACTCATTCCTGTCACCATTCTGTCACCACCTCCTGCCCTCTGTATCCAGAGTAACTGCCTGACTGCATTGCTCATGTCTTCCAAATCATACCTGTCCTTTAAGACCAAATCCAGCCCATTCCTGTTAAGGCTCCCCTACCTAGTTCTCCTGAGTCCTCTGTCCTTCTTGAGTTTCTTATGAATCCTACTGAAAAATGTGTGACCATTGGTGTGCCACAAGTTATTTATTCTTCTACGTCTTCCTGTGTGTAGTTTATTATTCCATCTAAAAACTTGCTCCTTGAAGACAGGGATGAGATAGTGAGTACTCTGTTTAGCACATTATCTAAGGAAGTTCAGAAGTGGGAATAGAAACACCCTAATGTATTCATGTTACTGAGTTTCATTGGTGGTTATATTAATTCCAACTTGTCAGTGACTGCTTTTAATTCAAATAAACTGTTAAGCTTCTAAAGATTTCCAAGTATTATTAAAATCAGGAAAATCACTGCTTATCTTCTGAGTATTCATACTAATTTTTTAAAAAAATTGGGAAGATTTAAAAGTAATATTCAATCAGAAATATCCATCCAGCTAATGAAGATTAAAAATGGGTACAACAATATTACTTAACCAACTTTGAATGGAAGACACAGAGGTTCCTATTCTTCCATAAGCTGACTTTCCAAAGAGGGAGTCCCATCACATACTCAAGTGGAAATGTGTAATAACACATTTATATAATGAAATGGGTATTTCATAGATTTATTTCCATGGGATTATTGTATGAAATGCAATCAGAAGTCTTCAGCATTATGGACATAAAATGGTGTTATTTTGGTCACAGTGGATTCAGGTTGATGATACTCAAATGACCGATGACAGATATTTCAAGCATTTTTGATAGCCTGAAAACTGAACAGGTTTTGAGTACAAGTAGAAGATTTTCATTCATTTCCTGATGAATTATTTGTTCATTTGTACTTTTCATCAGAACCAATCTATTCTTTTAGATGTGGGAATTCATCTTTTACATGAAAAAAAATCAGTTTCATGATTAAACATTCAAATTAATAAAGAAATAATAAACATGAATGAGCAATTTCTTAGCAATTATTTCGATTATCGTGCAGGGGTACAGATCAGTAATTACCTCTTCCAAAAGTTCCAATTCATACAGATCTTATTTCATACTGATGTGTGCTAACTACCTCTGGAAATTTCCACAAGAGACAGATCTTCTATGAACATATCTGCTACCTCTTGGATTTTATTATTTGGCTCCTCAACTGATATTTTACTGACCAAGATGTATAATGTATCAGATTTCAATAAATTAACCAAAGATGTAGAGAATCCTCTGAATACCTGACTCCAGATGGGTTTGCATTACGGTCAGACCTCACAACTGGAGCCTACAGGCCATGCGGCCAGGTGGGTCCATCAGCTGTGGACTAAGCCTAACACCATCTAACCCTCACCCCCACACTCTGCCACGGAGGCAATGTTCTTGTTCAACCTATTTGCTATTTGGTAAAGGAAATAGGTTTCTGATTACTGTAATGATAAACTCTTATCTTAAGAAATCCTAGGGTTCGCAAATAAGTCCCCTGTTTTTATTATAGAGCTTAACAGTACTGACACCTGCATCATCATCCAGAACTCAGCCTGCAGCCACATTTCCTTCCTTTTATCTCATTTAACAAGTCAACTCATCAAAGCCCTATAAATAAAGAGATTTTTAAAGATCTGTTTACATCTTACCTCCATCACCTTGCTCTTATTGGCATTACCTCAGAATTAGATTACACAACATCTAATGGGCAAATTCTAACTTCATTCACATCTCCCATCTATGCTACATATGGAAGCAAGATTAAAAACCTAATACCAAGCACTGAGGGATGGTCAAGACCCTATTATCCAAAAATGACATCTAAACCTCTTCTACTACAAATCGACCATCCCCGATTCCCCAAGTCAGTAAATAACACCCCTGGAGCCCACCGACCCTGGAGTCACCTTGGGCTCCTGCTTATTTCATACCCCACACACAAGCTGTCACTTATCCAATTGTTTTAGGGAGTTAAAAGGTAGACTTTGTTGAAATCATCACAAGAAAAAGTTTATATCCCTTTGAACAGTAAAAATAGCTTTTGATTGATCCCAATGTTGTAGAATTTCAGAACTAGGACTGTCCAAAAACAACGACTTATTTACAGAAGAAAAGTATGTGCTGCGATATGACAGATCACACAGCTGACAGGTGACACAGCTAAGACACTCAGTCCTAGTTTCCAGACACACAGGCGGGTGTATTCCTTCGGCCTGAATTTCACCAGTAAGTTAAATCACTTGACCATGTGTATACACTCTTATATTTGCTACGGAGTGCTGGTAACTGGATCATTCCAGAGTCTTTGCCAATTTCAAGCTGAAATTTCAAATTTTTTCACATCCTCGCCTAAGAGTTTAGTTTTGTTATTTAACAGGGGATTATGCTCATATCACTGTTTGCTGAAATGTTTACTTTGTTAAAAAAATGAAAAAAAAAAAGACTCATTTAATTATCTGGTAGAGATCCAAACAGCCTTCGAATGTCTTAATGTCAAAATTCATTAAAGTGGAGAAAAATAAAAATTTGAAAATAAAAAATAAAAAAGGAACTTTTGGAAAAGGTAATTACTGATCTCTTCCCCTGCACAATAAAAAATAAAAATTTCTTATGGCGTTTTTTTCTCCTTACAGAATTATTGCAAATGCCATAATACATGCAAGAAAAATCAAAATCAGAGATGAACTGACTTGTGATTCATTACCCAACACTGCCTTTCTGACACGGCAGAGAAGTCTCTGTGAATGTCTTCCTCCCACGAGTGACCTTTTGCAAAAACAATGTATCCATGACTTTGACCAATACAATAGTGATTACTTTTTATTCCCCTTAAAGAAGAACAGAGCAAAAATTCTGTCATCACTCTTGCCATAAAATGCTAGATTTTATTGCATTTGGTGATATCATCTGTCAGCCTCCATTTATTTCTCTCTCAAGTCATATGCTTTTAGTTTAATCCTTTAAATTATTTATGTCACCCTTCTGGAGGCTCTTTCTTCTTTTTCAAGGTACTGATGGTTAGCAGTATGTCCGTCCGTTCCAAAAGATGAATATACATAGCTGTGTGTGTCAACTGGCAAGCTGTCACAAAATAGAAGGAATAATGAAGTATAAAACAAAAATGCAATTCACAAAACTAAATCTCTGGGGAAATCCTGTAAAGCTAAGAAGAAACTAGTGCAGGGGCACCTGGGTGGCTCAGTTAGCTGAGCATCTGACCGGTTCAGGTCATGATCTCACGTTCATGAGTTTGAGGCCCACGTCGGGCTCTGTGCTGACAGCTCGGAGCCTGAATCCTGCTTCGGATTCTGTGTCTCCCTCTCTCTCTGCCCCTCCCCCGCTCAGGCTCTGTCTCTCTCTGTCTCAAAAATAAATAAAAACATTAAAAAAAAATTTTTTTAAAGAAACTAGTGCAGACCAACATGCACGTAGAACTTTATAGGATCTGGAGGACTGCGACGTAGGTCACCAGGGTGACCTACGATCTTAATTAGGCAATTCTCATGTTGTCACAGAAGTGAAGCATAGGAAGGTTTCACTAGAGCTTTTTTAAACACTGTAAATGCTTATATTTTAGTCTTTATGATGCTGTGCATGTCAGTAAGGGAGCAAGATGATGAAACATCCAATTAGAAGGCCAGGGACGCGGATTCCACAGCCACCTCTAGCTCTCATTTGTGTCTGACATTGAGTAAATCAATTACGCATCACCTCGTGCCACTGTCCTTTCTTAACATGGTCCTGATCATACTTTGCCCTTTCCTCTCTCTGAGAAATGATGACGATTTATGTCCGGTTTCAGGACAGCCTCACCTTGAGCCACCCTACGGTGGGAGGGGTTTCTGTTTCACAGTGTGGCACTTCCACAAACACTCCTCTGCACACCCCTTTCTTAGAAATGCCATCGCATTTGGCTCCAGTATTTTCTTCCTGATGTCTTACAGTAATTAAACAGCTATCTTGATTTTCATCTAAAAGTGTACACGCCAGAATAAAATTTTCTAATGCAAAACAAGAATTATACGCTGGGATGGTGGACTGGGGACTGGTTTTTCATATGGCATTCCCAGAGATGCGAATACCTTTCCTCTTTATAATATGCCCATCTTGTTGTACAGTAAACACAGAGTTCCTTCCAGGACTTTCTAGCAGCCTGCCACTATTGTATCTGAATTACACGGACAGTTTTTTCCATTGTGACATTTCCATTGAAAGTCATTCTATTTTGAAGGATGTATTATATACAATATGTTTCTCTGGGTTTTCTTGTAGAAGCAGAGTAAAAATGCAATCTTCTGAATTCTTACCAGAAGGTGTAAGCTTATAAAAAAAAAAGTATGGGCATGTCTAGATATATTGATAGAAAAGGTTTCCAATGATGCAATTACATAAGCATAGAGTTCTGGGCTTGTCACACTACTGACATTACAATTTTCTCTCCTTGTAACACTATCCTTTTTATAGCAAAACAAATTGAGTATGGAATTTAATTTTTCACTGAATATACACTTTTAAAAAACATATTAGTTGGAAGCCTATTAGAAATAAGCTTTTATCCCCCTCTTTTTTCACAGCTGAGAGTCACTGTGTTGCACTTGATAAGAATTCACGGCAGAATTGTTTCAACAGCGATGCCCAAACTAAAATAAATCTAACATAAAAATAATGAAGTTAGAGGTATATGGCTCATTTTTCTGGGAATAGACTTAAACACATGAGCGTGCAGAGATAATTTTTAGATTAAAACAAAAAGAAACTGTCAGACTTAAATGTTTAGGGCTTTCTAATTGTTTTTTTCTTTTAAGCAAGTTGTAAGACAAGTACATTTTGTGGTTGGAGCCAGGTTCTACTTTTCCTTTCTCTGTGCCTTCGACCCTTCTGTGCACCACACACACTTCTACTAGGCTTCTGTGGAAATTCACCTGCACCCAAATCCTTTACCGGGGTCGCTTTAACCCTCGTGACCCCGAAAGACAGACTGAAGTCACAGACAGGTGCATGCTTTGGAGATTTGGGGGCCTAAAAACCAAAACCCAGGGGCACCTGGCTGGATCAGTCAGTTACGTGGCCAACTCTCAGCTCAGGTCATGATCCCACAGTTCGTGGGATCGAGCCCCACGTCAGTCTCTGCGCTGACAGTGTGGAGCCTGCTTCCAATTCTCTCTCTGCTCTCTCTCTCTCTCTCTCTCAAAATAAATAAGTGAAATAAATAAAAATCATGAAAAAAACAACACTGAATCCATGACAGTACAGAAAGTGACTCTGTGACTTGTATTGTTTGCAACTAGAGATCCATAACTATTAACCCAAACATATCCTGGAAATTTGAAAGTTCACGGAAACAATCAAATTGTCTGTTTCCCCCTTTTAAACGTCTACTTACATCTGCAAGTGAGTGCACACACACAAACACACTGTTTTTGAAAACGGAATTATCTGAAAAAGAATTAAAGAACAAAATTCCTAAAGAGGAAACTGTGACGGACAGACCTGAATGTGACCCCAGGACCCCGCCAGTGCCTGACACTGATGCCCACGAACTCCTCTCCCCTTCCAGAGCGTGGGCCAGATCTGCAGCAAGGTGAGAGAAAGCTGCAGCCCAATGGAGGCCCCAGATCTGGTGATTCTGAGTTACTTGAAACGGAGATGATCCTGGGTGCACCTGACTCGATCACATGATCAGATGAAAGTCCCCCAAAGAAGGCCTGGGCCCCCAAGACAGAGGCCTCTCGCTGGTCAGAGAGACCAGCAGTGCCCCAGAACCCCAGGAGCTTGGCCTCGTCCTGCTACCGGAAGGAAATGAGTTCTGCCCACAGCCACGGGAACTGAAGCAGGGACACCGGCTTTGGGTGAGACCGACTGGATCACAGCCTCGGGAGACCCTGAGAGGACCCAACTGAGCCAGGCCCCGTCTCCCCACCCCCCGGGAACTGTGAGTGATAAAGTGTTTTAGGTCTCTAACGCTTGTGGTAATTTGTTACACAGCAGTAGAAAACCAGTGCACAAAATAACTGCCTATTGCTTCGAAACACCATTACACTATTACCCACCAGTTACCGTAGGGAGAACAAATCACGCTTATTACATTTTCCAGCAGTTTTATCTGTTGGATTAATGGCTATTTGAGAATAAACCTGTGCTCCATAAGCCTTTTTTTTAATGTTTAGTTATTTTTGAGAGAGAGAGAGAGAGAGAGAGAGAGAGAGAGCAAGCAGGGAAGGGGCAGAGAGAGAGGGAGACACAGAATCTGAAGCAGGCTCCAGGCTCCGAGCTGCTGGCACAGAGCCTGACGTGGGGCTCGAACCCACAAACTGCTAGATCATGACCTGAGTCAAAGTAAGATGCTCAACTGACGGAGCCACCCAGGCACCCCTTCCTTGGCACAATTTTAATCTTAATGGAAAAAGAAGAAAAATCTGCCAGTGTTAGTGTGGGTTTATGTATGAGCTGGTTATTTTCTCCACCTCTTCCACGCTGACCTTGGCTACAGCACAATTATAAATTCTTTTACAAAGTACTCATTGAAGGAAACATCACTTTGACATGATTTTCTAAGCTATGCTACACACCATAGAGACCGAGGATGTGGTGAATGCTGTTGAAGTAAACTCCAAAATAAGAGCACTTACACACATGCAACCAACAGTGTTTGGTAACTTTGTGAATACCTTTATTATTTATAAAATTAGATTCTAGACCTTATACTCAAGAATGGCCATTTAACTTATACAGATCTTCCAAAATACAGTGGTGAAAAAAAATGGAATCAGTTATGAAGGGAACACAGCATTGTGCATGTGACTCTCCTTCAGTCATGGAGGTAAACTCAGAAGAATCTCTATTAGAAATGGAAAAGAAAAGAAAAAAAGAAATGGGCAGGTCTCAGCACACACACACACACACACACACACACACAGACACGAACCATGTGCGGTGATGGCTGTGTTAACCTTCATGTGGGGATCATTTCACATTACTTGTGATGTATCAGTTCACCACCCTAAACTTACAAAATGCTGCCAATGAGAACCCAATAAAGCTGGGGAAATGCCTTTACTCTTCTCTTTGTCACACACGCTGCATCCTATCCAGACTCCCATATCTGTCATGTCAGGAGCACGAAGTTCGCGTCCATCTCCTCACATTTCCCTCAAGTCTGCCTCCTTCTGCACCAACCCAGGTCAGCTCAGGTGATCGTCACCTACTAAGTGACTGTGGAGGTTACCTGCTGTTGCTGAAGGTAAGGCTCTGCCTCCTGAGAACCTCACATTTTACTGGTGTGAAAGCAAAAGGTGTACAGACAAACTATTAGAGGTTTGGGAGACATATAAGAAAGAGCAGACAATTCTGTTTCAGGAAGCTGGACAGCAAGGCAGCTTGTGTGCAGGAACGAGCATTTAAACTTAATCTAGAGGAAAGAAGAAAGGGATCTAGCAGGAAGGAAAGAAAATTCTGGAGGTTTGTACTGTGATTCCGGCTTTCAATGATCTCTCATTCTTCTGGAAAATTCTGTGTGTGTGTGTGTGTGTGTGTGTGGGTGGGTGTGTCTTAAAATATAAGAATCACATACTATCATCAATGGACTATAGTTTATTTGGAGAAAAATAAAAAAATATATATAAAAAAAGAATGTATTAAGAGCCAAAAATCACAATGTAGTAAGGGTCAAAACTATCAGTGTGAATCAGGGCCATGAACTGACTCCTACAACAATAGCTTCAGATCCATTCCAGAGTTGAGGATATAAATATTTAGTCACATTTCTATCAACCTGTGTTTCACAAGTCCTACATGTGACTATCGTGAGACATTTATTTTATTTTTTTTTAATTTTTTTTAAACGTTTATTTATTTTTGAGACAGAGAGAGACAGAGCATGAACAGGGGAGGGGCAGAGAGCGAAGGAGACACAGAATCTGAAACAGGCTCCAGGCTCTGAGCTGTCAGCACAGAGCCTGACGCAGGGCTCGAACTCACGGACCGCGAGATCATGACCTGAGCCGAAGTCGGCCGCCCAACCGACTGAGCCACTCAGGCGCCCCATAAGACATTTATTAATAACAGGAAGCCTGGCTTTGCCTACTCTGACTCAATATAGTACTAAACATTCAGTATACAGGCAATACCTGTACAGTTGTTGGTTAATCAGAAAATGGATCCAATAAGACAGCCCAGAGATGTGTGTCCAAACTACAGTTATTTTACTAAAACCCCCAGGTAGAGAATTTCTGTTGAGTTGCCACAGAGGGCTCGTTTGATTCTCTCTACTGAAATAACTAAGAGTACACAATCCAGAAAGCCTGTTTCAGATCCAAATCCTCCCATATGTCCTGCGGTAAAGTGGGTCT
Organism: Herpailurus yagouaroundi; assembly: GCF_014898765.1. Lineage (NCBI taxonomy): Eukaryota > Metazoa > Chordata > Mammalia > Carnivora > Felidae > Herpailurus > Herpailurus yagouaroundi. Next base: position 2,664,240 of record NW_024412412.1, read on the forward strand.
GGAGAGCGACTATTCTGGGAACATTCTCATGAAACTCTAAAAGGGGTTAAACATATTTTTTAAAGAATTCTGAATTCAATATAGGATTTTTTTAAATTTCTATACTACTTTTCTATAAAAGTAGTTGCTGAAATATTTAGAACTACTTTT
>NW_024412412.1:2664399-2708703 GCF_014898765.1 Herpailurus yagouaroundi
TATTTAGAACTACTTTTCTATAAAAGTAGTTGCTGAAATATTTAGAAAACACAGCAATCCACTGCCAATGTACTTTTTCCTGATACTTGAAGAACTTTGCAATCACCAGGAGAAAGCAAACAAAAATGCTTAAGTTAGATAAGGTGAAATTCTTATTGCCCTGAGAGGGCTCTGTGGAATCTTAGAGCTTCCTGGAATACAGCTTAAATAACAATGATATATAATCTAAGCTTTTTGTCTTACAGACCAGGCATCTGTCCAAGGTGCTGAAGATAATAAAAAATGAACACCCATGGTCCCTGATCTCAAAGACCTTATGGGTCATGTTTCCATTTGACACACTTATAGAATTGGAAGACTATGATTTGTTATGAAAAGAAACAAATCTGTAGGGGCGCCTGTGTGGCTCAGTAGGTTAAGCAACCAACTCTTGATCTCGGCTCCAGTCATGATCTCATGGTTCCTGGGATGGAGCCCCGAGTTGGGCTCTGGGCTGAACATGGAGCCTGTTTCAGATTCTCTCTCTCTTCCCCCCTTTTTCTTCCTCCCCCCTACTCTCTCTCCCTCTCAAAACAAAGAAATAAACTTTAAAAAAAGAAAATAAACAAATCTCTAATAAAAAGGAGTGTTTTATAATAGAGGTAACTTTATTTCAGTTGCATATTGCCCTAACCTACTAACAAACCAGCGGCTGCTTAATATAATGCGTTTACCCCACGTTGTCCCCAAGATACCCGACTTCTCTTCCTCACCAATGCCTTTACATGTATAAGTATCAGACAATACGTGTGTTAGTCAACAAGGCGGGACCATCTAAAGGCTGTGAAATTCAGCTCATCCTTGGTTCTGGGCTTCAGTTAAGAGACCTGAATTGGGGTCCTGGCTGGACCACTTCCGGATGTGAAAGCTTCAGCAAGCCACTCAAGGATGTGGAGACTCAGTTTCTAATTTGCGAATAAAAGGAGCTCTTTAGCAGGACACAAAATTACCAAGATGGCAAAATCAGGTGTGCGAGAATATGCTGTAGATATTAAAGGAGATTCAAATATTATTTGTATCCACTTCAAAAACGTTAGGGTGTTTAATAAGCTATATATTTACTTTCTGTTGACATTTCTGATCCACTGGTGTGTGCAGATTAATTATGGAACTGAAACATTTAAATATGAATGTTTCCTTAAGTGATGCAATTAACTATCAAGAGGCAATTACAAAAGTCTTTTGAAGTTAGTTGAAAGTGTCTTTACTTAGTCTTAAGCTTTAATGACTTGCTCAAAACATTTTATAACATTCATCATTTCCAAGCCATCTTTTAGGGATGAGTATTTGATTCCGGTATTCGATCACATTGTGGGAGCTTGGGATTTTTTTAAATTAATTACTTGGTGTTTAAAGCTAAAACTTTAATGTGAAGCTAATATTATTTTGATTATATAGCCATCAGCACCATCAATTCTATATTACAGATGCGTTTTCCCATCTGGCCATGTGTTCTAGCTCTAGGACAACCTCACAAGTGAAATTGCACCCAGGGAGCATCTGTGTTTTTGTAGGTGAAGGCAAAGAGGGAAAACAGGCAGAAAAGATAATTATTCCCATCAACTAGGTTATACTAAGAGCTAAATACCAATCATTGAAATGTTTCTTCTCAGAAACTCAGAAAGTTTGTGCTGTTATGTAATGAAAAAAAAAATCTGTGTGATTAGAGTGCCCATAAACAGATCCACAGATACAAGTTTCTCAGAGTTACCCAGAGAAACAGCTGGGCGAGGTGGGGGGGGGTGCGGTGTGCAGCAAAAGGTCCTCAAGCTATGCTGGATACCATGGAGAAACGTGGGGTTACACCATCCACGCGGCATCTAACGGAGGCTGACGATAGCACAATGAAGCGACCCTTCTTGATGTGACAAGGTGGACATTATACACAAATGAAGCCCACAACTTCTAATCTCAGCCCAGTCACGTGATTTTAGGACATGATGGCCCTTCTTAACTGCAATTTGGGAAGTAAGCGGGAGTCAGAATTCTGGAAACAGTCAAGGGTGGTGACAGGTCCAGTTAGCTTGAAGTTCCAAAAGGCAGGCACTTGCTGCTGGATATCTTTTGCACGACCATGAGAATGTAGGAACACATGTTCACAAACCAAGAATCACTCCAGGCCACGTAGAGAGAAAACAGGTAGCAGAAACTTGGGTTGGGAAAGCAGCGCGATGTGAAATAGAACCAGATGCATTCTCTATGAAGCAGACAGGGAAGGGTGCACGTGAGCTTAGTCACCTCCACACTTGGAGTGGTACTGAGGATCGAGGACACGGAAATGCACAGGGGAGACAGGGAAACACACAGCCCAATGCCTTCTTGCCCTTGCTGACAAACCGTAGTGGGACGCACCGTTTGTCAGACGAGCTGAGGCGACGACTGGACTGGAGGAACACGCCAGGTGTGCATGGAGATACCCTTTATTTACAATAAACCCTCAGGTTTACCTAGGGAGTTTTCCAACCGTTTTCTTTCTCAAGTATCCAACGTCCTCTAAGACTAATATGACACGTGTAACAGCTAGGAAGTGGGGGTGAATGCAAGTGGGAATAAAACAAAATCTATGAACATACTGATGGAAAACCCAAAGTGGAAGAAAGAAAGAGGTTGCAAGGGTGTCCATCTTAGTCTGAAGCAAAGCCAAAGGGCTTTACAAGAAGCCTTTGAATCCTGCTTCAGAGGGCCATTCTGAAGAGTCAAACTCTAGTAACAAAAAACTATAATTATGAATTGGTTTTATAATGCCCCTGCTACTAATTTATTGTGCATGCAATATAATCAATATACTTGCTGTTTACTAAATCTCATAAATGGTTATTTTCGTGATAACGAAAAATTGGTTTTCTAGTGTCAGCTACTCTACTTCTGTTTTTGCTCACCAAGTCTTGCAGGCCTTTCCCTGTAATTTTGCCCACCAAGGGGGATTTTAGGCAATTAATCTTCCTTTGAGGCACCTGGATTAGTTCTGTGTCTGGGATAATTATTATCATTTCCAGGCCTTCATTTGCTTATCTGTCAAATAAAGAAATCAATCTTGATGATCACTAATACACTTTCACGCTAAAAAATCCAAAATTTTATATTTTTTGGCATGGCTTTTGGTGTAATAAAGATTTTTAATCAGCAGATGAGTGAAAGATTGGACTATCTGGTACATTTCATTGATTACTTAATTTTCACTATTTATCCACACCAAAGTAGCTCATGTTTTACCTTACTTGTTTGGAAGTATAAGTGGTGGAAATAACAGTGATCATACTGCAAATAACTCTTTTAGAAAGCACAGTCTCTTTTCCTTCTTTATTTTATATACTTCTTTCTCTTCTTCATTTTCATCTTTAAAAATATTTTTTGGGGGCCCCTGCGTGCCTCAGTCAGTTGAGCGTCCGACTTCAGCTTAGGTCATGATCTCACAGTGTGTGAGTTCGAGCCCCATGTCGGGCTCTGTGTTGACAGCTCGGAGCCTGGAACCTGCTTCAGATTCTGTCTCTCTCTCTCTCTCTCTCTCTCTCTCTCTCTCAAAAATAAATAACCATTAAAAAAATATTTTTTGTACTTTGATTGACATTAATCAGGGGGCACTACAGGACTCTGTGTAAAACTGTAGGTCCATGATCACAGCCTGACTCCACCAGCCCATACACCTGGTATCTTCACAGCAAATCCTGAAATTCTTTGTGTTTAGTTTTCTTATTAGGACATTAGTGGTGCTAAGAAAGAGCTTAGTACGTGGGTTTGTTTTATTTCATGACATTTATATGTAGTATATGTGACTAAATTATACACATGTAACTGACATTCTGTAATATATAGATTCTAATATTTATATATGTAGATATAATAGTAAAGTACTGATGTAGGGTAGACATTCAAAGTTAGTGCTATTAATTACACCAAACATTCATTCTAAATTATTCATATGCACAAATATGAATCTTTGTCAATGCATACTATATTATAATCAGAATTTATTAAGCTCAGAGGCTCTTAAAAGTCATGAGTGTTTCTTTTCAGGTACAGTCATTTTCTTATGAAAATATTAATGCATCTAAGAAAATAAATTTCAAACTATCACTTCTGGCAATGTGTCTAAATTAAGAATTAAATATTAATTCAGAACACAGTAGGGAGACCAGAGAAAAAAATGAGTATTTAAAATGTATTAGCTAAGCAAAAAAAAAAAAAAAATCATCGGCTAGGTATTAGATGAACCCCGAGATTTAAAAAAACAAACAAACCTGAAATGATGACGTCATATGCTACTTACTCGTATAGGTGAGCTGGAAACCCTGGTCGGTTTCAGAGCCGTTGGTGTTGAATTCCAGCCACAGGTGATTGGAAGTGCTGTTGAGGACCAGCCCCATGAGCTCATTCTTAGTGAAGGACCCCAACGGACGCGATGAACTGTCTTTTCCATCATACACCTAAACAGAAGTCACAGCGTGAATCCCCAGTTACTTAATTCTGTTTGCACGTTAGCAATTTTAACATGACATTCAAATCTTCAAACACGTGCAATACTTGAAAAACATATACAGTTTACTGAAAGTTGAATGTTTAACCCTGCGAAGCAGCCTTGTTTCTTTAGGTTGTATCATTACCATCAACACGAAAGACACGAGATTCCATCTGTGGTCAGCTCATTCTACATGGATCACTTTGGGAGTCCTTCCCTTGTTTATTAAAATTAAATACATCTTTATTTGCATTTCCAAGTTCCATTATTTTCCTTTCTCCCCCTCCCTCAGAATGCACTTCCCAAGGTTGAAGGGGTGTACACAATTTTAGCCACGGCGTCATCTGTGAACTATCATGCAAGTATTTGGACATCCCTCCTACCTGAATGTAATACAAGACAAGATGTGGAAATCTTGTCACATTTTGCAGCCTTTGAGGTTGAGGGGACTTTAGTCTTGAATTAGTTGTGATAAAAGAATCCCATCATGTAACGACATCAGAGACACATGCTGTCTTCCTCTAGAACACTTTGTATTTGACTTTACCTTCCTAGGTGGTCGTAAAGCATGGGTGTTTAAAACGAATATTTGGAAGGCAAGTAGACACGTTTGGTTTTGTGTAGATGTTAGAGGTAAGGGAGAGGGGTCATTCGGGGTTGTGTCCCCGACTTTCACTGAGGGAGACCACCCTGGCAGTGGATGAGTGCCAGTCACATTTCCTAAGTGGGGATTGGGTCAAACAATTTAGGGCACAGGCATGTGGGATAGCTCACAGGAACCTTTTATGCTAATGCCAGAATAGACTGGATTTGCATTAAGGAATGACTGACTGTTGAGGCCCCCCATCAGCCCTAGTAAAGTGTCCAGAACAGAATGCACAGTGGCAAAGGATAATCTGTTTGCCTCTTTGAACTATTGGAATGGTTCACAGCAAGGAGCCACTGGTATGGATAAGGGTTTTAAGAAAGAAAGAATGAATGTGTATTACATTGGAAAACATCCAGTTTTTCTTGATTAAAAAAAAAATCTTGGGGCGCCTGGGTGGCTCAGTCGGTTGGGCGTCCGACTTCGGCTCAGGTCACGATCTTGCGGTCCGTGAGTTCGAGCCCCGCTTCGGGCTCTGGGCGGATGGCTCAGAGCCTGGAGCCTGCTTCCGATTCTGTGTCTCCCTCTCTCTCTGCCCCTCCCCCGTTCATGCTCTCTCTCTCTCTGTCTCAAAAATAAATAAAACGTTAAAAAAAATTAAAAAAAAATCTTAATTAAATAAAGGTCATGAAAGTCCTCAGTAGATTTGTCCAATCTGTTCACTTCCCCACTATTTTCCTTCTCACATGGATTAATTCTTACTTTTCTTCTCTCAACTCCCTTCTAATAAGCGTACAGAATGTATACCTTGCTTGACAGACTTACACATGTATACACACTCCTAAAAGATAAGAGCACATTTGGGAAAATTAATTTTATGGCTCATTATTTTACTGCTTTCCAATTAGATAAGTATGTGTGAGAGGAGTAGAATCAAATACCCTACAACTCCTCACTAAAAGCCAGTAAGAGGCTATCGTGGAAAAATCATCCCTTGACTCAACGTGTGGATTCATCAGACATGGTGTGTCTGCGACACCAGAGTGTAATGAGTTTTAAGTCCAGAGGAATCTGGGTCAGAAAGAAGGTGTCCAGACCTTGCGAGAAAGGTCTCGTCTCACGGCATATACCACACGATTCTCTGTAAGTTACAGAAACCCATAGAGATGAGGGGCATAAAAGTAAGGAAACAGTCACGTAAGCTCGATCCTGAGAGTTCTGGAGCACTGTCAATAGTCACCTCCACTGGCCTTGACGGGACGCTTCCCACACATCAACTAGATCATCTGGACAGCATCCAGTTCCCAGGATCCTCAAAGCTACAACCACTCAAAATGAATCACGGCAACGCTGAATTATGGGCTTCTCCCAGACCATAATTCTGTCCTGTCTACACCGCAGGCAATGAGCTCTGCGCTTGGCAGAGCTTGGCATGTGAGGAGGAAGAAGTCATGCACCACGCGGAGCATCATCCTGTCGGCTCCCTCAAGTTACAAATCTGGATTCAAGTTTTCTGTGGACCACAAACGACTACCCAGATGGTATCAGAAGTCAGAAGACTTGATTTTTAATTCCACTGAAATTCGGAACAAGCCACAGCAGTTCAGCATAACACCTCTTGGTCACACGCCCTCGTCTAGCTGCTGCCAGGATCCAGGTGTTCCTTTTTGGTACTGGAGAAAGGCTCCCCGAGTCCTGTTACTGCAAGGCTGAACTCTGTGCAGCACAAATGGTCCTCTGATTTTGAATTTAACCCATGCCCTCCGCCCAGAGCGGGATGGCCGAGTGAGCAGGTGGCCGCCGGTTAGGAGACGTCACGCAGCATCCTGAGTGGCAGGGTGGGGGGTGCTGAGGGGAGGGGGTGTTTCCCAGTTTTACAGAGCTATACCCAAAGGTCCGTTTCCAAAATTAACTCTGCGTTCCATATATATTCCTTTCATGACATCTCTTTCAAGCTCTATTTCTCTTACAGGTTTTATTTTTCCCATTTGATGTGAGAAAACATGTTTTTATACATGGAAATCCATGCACAAAACTTTGGTCTTTCTCACTGGATCCTACTCTGTACGAAGGAATGACGTGAATAGCATTTAAAGCTAAAAATAAGAGAATCCCACTTGAAAAGTTTTGGACAAGGAGATATGTATTAGCATAGCCGATAAAAAAGACATGCTTGCAAAACATTCAGGCATTTCAGATGACTGACAGTTTCTCTGCAATTAAGTGAGGTAAGCATGATTTTTTATTTGCTTTTTGTTATAATCAACAACTTTAAACTACGTACAATCACAAATGAACATTATTCACTTCTTCCGTAGCAATATTTATTAGTGTACATTTTATGTGGTATCTCTAATCACTCACCTACACCAAGCATGGTTAGTTGTTACCTACAAGTTTTCTCTGAAGGCTTAGTGACTTCTAAATTTGAGGTTATCAGAGAATTCAGAAAATGGTTCCTTACGACGCAACCTTAATTTTTTTTTTTTTTTACATCGGTGAGAACATATTAGTTTCCTGCCTGAAAATCACTTCTTAATGACAGAGCTTCATGATGTCAGCATGAGGTTTTGAAAGACTATTACAACAGAAGAACAATGACAATAAACCTGGTCTTCTCAACAATGACATTGAAATAGTCAAGGCCGGACTTAGGAGGGAGTAAGGCACTTTAGGCTTTCAGTGCCTCTGAAGTGTGAACATAACAGCTAATGAGGTCAGGGTGGGGATCCTGGAGGGACCCCTCTTTAACCTTGTGCAAATGGATGACAACCGGGAAGTCAGTGATGGTTCCCTCTCGACTGGCTCTTTGCATCTTTTCCCGGTGTTGGCAGCTCAGGGCGTGTGGACTCTCCTGAATGTGAGATGCGTCAATGTGTGAGTCCATGTAGATGTAAATGTCACTGGAAAACCCTGGAACTTCACAAGGAATGAGAAGAGAGATGTCTCCCTCCTGCCACAAATGAGCTGTGTCCCCTGGACCGGGTGCTCACTCCTCACTGGACCGAGCAGGGAGGCAGGTTGGGTGGTGTCGGCCATTAGTCTGATCCCCCTCTTTGCATGCCCTCGCTCTCCAGATGTCCCTCCCTGGCCCCTAGATCCTCGAAGAGTTACAGGAGAGGTGGGAATTGCAGTGGAAACATTAGGGATTATGGGGGCATTTCCAGCTAGAGCTGGGTCTCATAGACCAGTGCAGGCCTTGACTTTTCCTGGAATCCATTTCTGCTGGGGTTTTTTTTGTTTTTTGTTTTTCCTGGAGTCCACCTACAGGGTGGTGGTGTGCTGGGTCCCGCACCCCAGAGCATTTCCCCAAGGCTCTGGTGCTCTGTATTGTCTGATGCACAGAACCCTAGTTCCTTGTCCTATTGCAAGAATGTCCCTGAGTCCCATGAACACAGCTCAGACTCGCCCACTGAAATTCTGTCTGGTCTGGCATGGCCTCTCCACATGAGCTCTGCTCTATGGTCTGGTGATAGCGGCTGGGCTTGCTTCCACTAGCACATCAAAATCTTTCTCACTCTGAATGTTGGGACCACATCTAGTCATTGAGAATGACTATTCAAAGCGTGGCTTTGGGGGCCCACTAGCTTTAATAATCACGCGTGCTCAGCGCAATCCTGGACACATCCACCGACAGTGTATTATTTAAATCTCAAAACATCTCTCGAAGATGGGCATCATCATGTGTTTTCACACATAAGGAAGCTAAACCTCAAAAATGCTGAATAATCTGCCCAAGACACACAACGGATGTTAGATCCAAGACTGCAGACTAAGATAGATCACAGTCTACACTCACGCCACTGAGGAACATGGCTACATTCCCCCTTCTCAAACCAATTGGCCAAGTTAAGTTGGAAAAAATATGTCCATCTAAATATGTGTGTGTGTGTGTGTGTGTGTGTGTGTGTGTGTGGATGGACAGATACTTAATTTGCTCCTTGAGAAGAGACGGAGTCACATAACAGAAGATTCTTCTTACCTTCAGAATGTCTCCTTCAAACAGCTGGAAGGTCCGTGCTCTGAGATGGATCCCCTTGCCAGCTTCTGTTTCTATCTTATAGATACACTCGTGGTTATTATCGTAATTTGATGGGAAATTTGGGGACAACAATGTTCCTTCATTTCCTTTGACACTTGCTCCGCATTCAGCTAAAATAAATAGGACATTAAAAAAGAAAGAATTGAAAAGTGGAATTACTGATTTTAACACATAAAAATTCTACAATCATGACGGCCCTCTCCTCTCTCAATGTATGTTTCTAATTAACATATTGGTTTTGTAGATTGGTGGGTTTTTTTTGTTTTTTTTTTTGTTTTTTTTTTTTACTGTTTACCAGCTGGACAGGAAATATTCTCTATTCATTCATTTTCAAGATTTCTTGTCTGTTTTCAGAGTACCTCTTACTCCACAGAAGCATAAAGAGATCTCAAACAAAATCGCTACACCCAAGCACACCGGCTGTGTCACAGAGCAGTCATATCCCTCCTCAGGCCTCATTTCTACTTCACGAAACGTCCCTGCCAATGCCACTGTGACAGCTCTGTGGTACTTACATTGATATTTTGTGGCATCGACCCGAACACATTTAAAGGGGATCTAAAGATAAATAAAACCACTCAGCAGCCCACCAGTGTCACAGCACCGAGCCTGTCTGTGTTCCATCTCAGGACAAAAGAACATTCAGTGGAGGTCAATGTTATTTTCTTCTGCCCTTCTCCTGAAGAAAGCAGAGGTAATTCACTTCTAGATCCAAATTTGCATAAAAGAGTATTTAATCAGGGTAAAAAATAAAAATAAATTTGATCTTCACATTATGTCAACTCAGACAGAGTCACTTAACCTATCAGCTCACCTTAAAAACAAATGGTTAGCCGAAAGACCACAGCTTTAAAACCCTGTAAGTCCCAAATCACCACAAAACAATAGAGGTGCCATGTGTGTGTGTGTGTGTGTGTGTGTGTGTGTGTGTGTGTGTGTGACAAGAGAGCCCCACCGGATTCTGCACCAAATAATTTATTGGCCACACTGTGTGGCAAGTGCAGTGATTTTTAAAAACTCAACAAAATAAGTATGAGTCTGAAGAACAATGGTCGAGTTGGAAAGTGACAACCAGGGAAATGCACCATTTTAGTGGGGGTGAGGATGAGGGAGAGGGACTCACAGTGTGCAGTGTTGTGCCATGTTCTGTAACTTTGGCGGACATGTTGTGCATGCCCATTTTCATTAATTGTGACCTTCCTCTCACAATTAAGAACATCACCTACACTTGTAGCCGTGGTCCCGAGCCTCTTTGCCAGAAAAGTGCTACAGATTTAATTAAGATCAGCTCGTAATGATTTGTGCACTTGGATCTCATAATGTCCCCATGTAGAAGGGCTGGGAGAACATCCACACACAAGAACGTGGGCTCACCTAACCCTTATGTAGTCTTTTTTTTTTTTTTTTTAATTTAAGGTTTCTTTATTTGAGAGAGAGAGAGAGAGAGAGAGAGAGAGAGAGAGAGAGAGAAGGTGGGCGGGCAGAAAGGGAGAGACAGAATCCAAAGCAGGCTCCAGGCTCTGAGCTGTCAGCACAGAGCCCCACACGGGGCTCAAACCCATGAACCATGAGATCATGACCTGAGCTGAAGTCAGAAGCTTAACCGACTGAGCCCCCCAGGTACCCCATAACCCTCATGGACTCTTAAGTGAAGACTTAAAGGCAGGCTTTGCTCAGGATCAGGGGGGAATGTTTTGAGAAATAAACACAAGGAGTGGGGTGAGCCACCAAAACGGTAATGGAGCTTCATAATATTATTTTAAAACCACAGATATATATTTATATTATCATATTTATATGTAATCATGGTTTTTAATTATAATCATCTTTTAAAATATTTTCTAAAGACTAGAAAACTATATGGGGAGACAGGCAAGTGATGTGTCTCTCAAGCTGCATGTCTGCCTTTTGAACAGTCTTTCCGTGTTAGCAATCTACTGATTCTTAGGCCATCTCAGATTGAAGACATACATCAATCAATTTATACATTAAATGCAACAAACATTTTAGGTAAGTAATCCCCTTGGGAAATGATGATACCTCATGGACATTCTTATATGTTTTCTGCCTTTTTTTTTTTTTCTCTCCTAGAGAAATAGGACATTTTAAAACATAAAAACCAGGATAAATGGAAAGAATATCAAAACAGCAAGGTAGAATATCGCCTTTGGCTGCTCTATGGATAGAGGAGTGGGGGGTTCAAACTTGTTAAAGATATCAGGGTGGAAAAAAAATATTTAAAAAAACTCAACTGAATTCTGATAACTGGACTCGAAAACCTAGTCACAAATATTAGGGGTTTTTATTTAAAATTGAATTTGACAGTGATCAATAAAGTGAACCATTCAAAAATGAAATTTAAGTCCTTTTATCCATTACCTTATGAGTTTGAAAAGAAGTCTTGCAATGGAAGATGTAAAAAATACTGATACTGTAGCAAATAGGTTATTTTTAGTCGAGGAAAACATTGGAAGAAGGATTTATATGGCTATAATAACTGGCTGTGTGTATGTGGGTTTACCGTACATCTAAACATGTCAAGTCTATTATTGACTGTGTGCATTACAAGTCACAGTAAAGTACAGGCACTCTTGAGTCAAACCTCCCTCGAGGTGGGCTGGAGGTAAAAGGGATAATGAGGGTCCTGGCCCTCCCTCTGGTCACCATCTGGTCATCAGGAGAGGCTGTGGTCTTCTTTCTTGACTGAATGAGGTCAGGAGGATGGAGGGAGGGTTGGAACGCATAAGGGGTAATTAATTGAACACAGTGGTAAGTCTACGCATCTTGAACCCAAGTGTGGAATGCGAACTTTGCCTCTCTCGGGAGCTATGAAAACACGTATGAGAAGTCCGAAGGTGTCTTCAGGGGGCACTCCGTGAGGAAAGCAGAGCCAAGGAGAATCAACTCTGATGGGTTTCATCCATGAGCCCACCCCTGAGGAAAGCACTACCCCCTCCCAAAGGCGGGGGCTCAGCCATGTTCACGTTCGTCCTCCGTCTGTATCTGTGGTTCGGCATTTGTGGAGAATGGGTTTTGTTCTCTCGTTTTCACCGTGGTTGGGATCTCTTTCTTTGGTCTTCACGCCACTGCGTTTCTATTCTTTTCTTCTCCTTCACACATTTGTCACGAGGAGAATCTTCCAGAACCAGCCAGAGGTGTCATTTTTCAAAAGTGACAATCTATCATGACAAGGCTGATAGGTAAATTCTGGTAATTGTGTGTCAGATGCTTTTCTAAGTTCTTTACATGCAGGGGACCCTGTTACTTCTCAGTAACCTTATCAAATAGGTCAATGAACCACATTTCACAGGTGAGGACACTGAAACAGAATAGCTGAAAAACCAAGGGCTTTTCCCAAGGTCACAAAACTAGTACAGATCAGTTATTGAGTTGATATAAACTCTACACACTTAGGAATGGAGTTGTGTCCCTTTGTATCCTAACTAGTGATGAATACACATCTTAGTGAATAACTCACAATATTATTAATTATGAAAAACAATGAAACTAAGATAGTATGGGTTTGCTCTATCAGGGTGTATCCTTTTGAGGACTTTTGTTTGGGACAGGTCACCAGTGAACTGGAGATGGTATTTGCTTTCACATTAGCATTTAAGACACCAACCATATACTTATTTCTCATAATACAGCAAAAAGGGAGAACTAGAGAGAAGACTCTGGCCTTTGGAGACGTGGGAAGGAAAAAAAAACTATTAAATCTAAAGACGTAATTTTACATCTCTTTTTATTAGGATTTGGATCCTGGGATTTCGCTTTAAGGCAGACATATAGTAAGTGGTGCTAATTAAGTGCACTATATAGAAATAATAGGTGTGGGCAATCGCTTGGCCCGTCGTAACTCGTAACCCTTTGTACACAGACGATTTGTTCCTTTAACTTGCAGAAACGGACCTCCTGCAAGTGAGAGGTACCTGCTCCCCCCTTCACAATAAAATCCCACTGGTGTTGTCAGAGCCACTGTCTCTCGGGCTGAGACACGGCAAAATCTCCAAGTGAACGTTCAGCAGTAACTCATTTATTTCATGTACAACTGAACCTCAGCAAACATGACCGATACGTTTACATGTACAAGGATGCAATTTCGTTCTTCTAACGTGGTGCGGTGCTTAAGGAGTCTTTCATGTGCATTTTTCTCCAAGAGTATGAAATTGCTTGTAGAATATACAAGCTTGGTATGTTGATTGTTTTTAAAAAAATCTACTTCAGTACAGTGTTTTGTATCATACAGTTCCATACTATGCACATCACTACTTCATTTATATTTGTATGCCTTTATATTCTTCAAAGACTTTCATGCAGATTACCACGTCATTACTTTTTTTCCTCTTAAATCGTGACCTTTACACCTGTCCTCAATTTTAAAACGGTTGTCCGTTTGGGCTGACACCATTCCAGTGAGCACGTGTGGCTGTTGCTATCGTTTTCTGATTCTGTGTCAAGAGCCGTAAGAAAATACGACATCTCAAAGGCTGAACGTGATTTGCCATTTTATCTCGACGCCTTGGTTCATCACTCAACTTGGTGCTAGCAGGTTTGGCGACACCCGGGGTCTAGGGAGAGACCTACGTCGGGGATGCTGCAGTGGGACATGGGGACAGGCCGGTGTGAGACACAGAGGCTGCTTATGTGGCTTCAGGGATGTGACTGAGGTGGGCGGTCATCAGAGAACCGTAGGAAATGTGGCTGCAGGGAGACTTGGCCAGACCTCGGGGAACGTGTGGGCTTCACTAAACCAAGGTGCAAGGTCCCTAAAAGTTTGGAGCACACAGGTGTCCAGACAAAGGGTGTTCGGAGAAGAGGAAATGCCCTAAGAGAAAGCAAAGAATCTTGAAGACTCTCAAAGAAAACAAAAAGGGTGCAATGGTGTGACAATGGGTTTGTGAAGCAAATTCTGGAATTATTAGTCCAGAGGAACACCAAGGAAAACCAAAGAAGTAATGGCAGAACAAATAAAATATAGCAACACTCTGCCCACTAAAGCCTGGGACTCTATCCCATAGGAAATAAAGAAAATAAGACACTAACAGTAAATAGCAAGTGCGCAGAAAATTACACACTTTAAGTCATCGGAGTTTCAAAAATTCTTTGAACTTGACTGACAATACCCATTGTAAACCTCTATTACCAAAGCAATTAAATGTATCAATTTTAAGTTCTTTCAATAATCCATTTACAATTGCTTTAAGATGAATGGATATAATTTTCCTTAAGATGAATCATTTGTTCTTTTTCTAAAGAACCCACTGAAATTGTAATTAAAATTGGATTGTCATTTAGAGTTTCTTAATGGAAATGAAGTAATTAAAATTAAATTAACTTAATAGAAAGGAGCCAATTGATTTCCCATAAATTCTTCCTTCAACAGTATCTACCTGTGAAGCCACCCTTATTCAGCTCAGGCTGCCATCACCAAACACCCCCAACCCAGGGCTTGAAGGACAGGCATTTACTCCTCAGGGCTCTGGAGGCTGACTTACAAGACCCCTGGCTGTGCCCAGATACTCTGTGCGCACATCATAAACCTGATTCAAGCAAAATCTTTGCCAAAGAGCTTCTCCCCGAAGTAACACTGAGCCTGCACAACCCCCCCCCCCCCAACAGGGACTTTCCTGAACAAAGTGACAACAAGCGAAAGTGTTTGGTGGCAGTGATTAAAGTTTTGTGGAAATTGCAGTGGGGCCTTTGAGACCATTGTGAATTTGTAAATTGATTATTTTAAATTAATTAACATATATATACACACAAAGTCTATACTGTATATCAGAATCTCTACACATATGTACTCTCTATATAAAGCCAAATTATTTAAAATGTGCAATCTTATTTTTACTCATAAAGAATATAGAAGAATTGAATAAAATGCTGATTCTACTTTTAATCTATTTATTATCCTACAAACCTTTATTTCCTTAATTTAATGCTATTATTGAGTTACCCTTTAAGATTCAATTAAATTCAGAGATTAGTTTCAGGTTTTAATTTTGTTTCAGAAATTTTAAACCCACGGGGCGCCTGGGTGGCTCAGTCGGTTAAGCCTCCCACTTCAGCCTCAGGTGATGATCACAAGGTTTGTGGGTTTGAGCCCCGCATCGGGATCTGTGCTGACAGGTCAGAGCCTGGAACCTGCTTCAGACTCTGTGTCTCCCTTTCTTTCTGCCCTCCTCTACTCATGCTCCGTCTCTCTCTCAAAAATAAATAAACATTAAAAAATATATAAAATAAATAAAGAATTAAAAAATTTTTAAAAAAGAAATTTTAAACCAAAAATTCAAGAAATAAATGGGAGCAACAGACTGGTCAGCATAGAGATAGATAGAATTGTTTAGACAGAACTGTTCAAAAGATTTAAAGCTGAGTTCAATTTCTCAAAATACAGGCAACCTATTTTGTTTTACCACACTTCTCCAAAATATTTGTAATCCATTAAACAACTGAGGCTAATAGTGTTGACTTTTTTTTTTTTTTAGCTATTTTATTCCATCCACGGGCATTGTAGTTTGTCCAATAAATAGAATTAATGAAGATATTCAACAGCAGGATAACTCTTGCTTTCACTGAGTTTTCTTTTAATTCTCTCGGCAGGTATTATTTGGTAATTAATCTGATGTAGATATAGAGGCTTATCATACTCGGCCTGAAAAAAATCGTGTGTTCAAAACCTGTGTGTTCAGTGATGCCATATTAGTTTAGAGAACTCTACTGGACACTCTTCATGTCTGCTCTCTAACTCCGCCCCTGTTGGGTTTTGTTTTTGTTTTGTTTTTTCCCAACAAGATGTCACAAGACATCTCAAATACCATGAAGTATGTTTTTTAATACTTTTCCTGATTCTTCAACACCTGTGCAGACTGGCCTCTAAGCATTCCACTACAACCAGAGCTGTCCTGGTCCCTGAGTGGTCAGGAATGGGCACGTGACTCTCTACTTGGGCCAATCAGAGGCAACCCAGCGACCCCACAGAAAGGGATTGCCTCTGGGAAAGTGCGACCCTGAGATTCCACAGTGTGTGCAGACTTGAGAGCCCTCTGAGGAGGCCCCCGGGGGAAGGCAGGGGGTGGCCTAATGTCTTCCCTTGGGTTGTGGAGCCTGAGGATAAAGCCAGCACCCAGGCGGGGAGAGGACAGGAGAGATGAGAAAACAAGGCATCAGTTCCCTGATTACATCTGATCTAACCCGCCCACCTGAAGTTGTCCCAACTTATTTAGTTATATTGTCAGTAAACCTTCCCTTTTACTTAATCCAGTTTGGGCTCTTTTTTTTTTTTTTTTTAACTTGGCAATAAAAAAAACATTGAATGATATGCGTAAAATGTAATGCGAATGAAAAGGTGGCACAAGAGAGGGCTTGCACATTTCGTCACAAATCATGGAGTACACAACGGTATTATTTCTAGTACTCTAAATAATTAGGTTGAAATAGCCCTACGATGAAAAAGTGCAAATAAAATGATCATTTCTCTTTCATTTACAAGTGAACTGATAAAAGAGAAAAACAGCTCTTAGTTTAGGTGTTCACTAGAAATTCTGTTTAAGATGAGATGTTTACTGGATGAAAAAAACTAGCATGCTCATAATTCAGTTGACTTTCTTCTGATGTCACTTGTGATCTTTGGAATGGATTCGCAATTTTTGGATTTGCAACTATGAATCGATCACTCTTCTTTCTGTGATTTTATTTTTTAAAAAATTTTTAGTGCTTATTTTTGAGAGACAGAGAGAGACCGAGCACAAGTGGGGAAGGGACAGAGAAAGAGAGAGGGAGAACAGAATGGGAAGCAGGCTCCAGGCTCTGAGCTGGAGGCGCTGAGCACAGAGCCCTACGAGGGGCTCGAACTCACGAACTGCGAGATCCTGACCTGAGCCGAAGTCGGCTCATAACTAACTGAGCCACCCAGGTGCCCCTTATTTCCGTGATTTTAAAAGAAGGAACACAGGCACAGAGTGTTAATGAATCCAAATGTTGACATCAAGAGAAAAGCTTTGGAGGGAAGCAAACTTTGACAAGCATCTATTGAATAAGGCGCACAGCGGGATTTTAGGGATCAGGTAGCCCCCAGTGTTAAGAAATAGCCTCATGGGAGGCAGAAACGTTAAGGCAACTTCCACAGAATGGAGCTATTATCACGGAGGGCCCACCAGCCAGCAGGTGACGGGGTAGAGACAGCTCACGCATAAACTGGGTTCAAAACGATGGGGCAGAGTCAGCCGGACAGAAAAGCAGGGTGAGCACAGGGACGTGAGGGAACAGCACCGACAGAGACACAGAGGGAAGGAGAGCCGGGGGGACCAGGGGCCTGCACGGGCTTCCCCTGCTGATGCTTCAGTACGTGGCTGAGTCGTGCAGGAAGGTGGAAAGTCGGGCCAACAAATAATGGGCCTCGTGTGCCACCAGAGTCACCGCTGGGGGCTAACAGGTTCTCCTAAGGGGGCACCCTGACGGGGCTTGGATTAGATCGATCACTCAGGGAGCTCCGTCCTGCAGCCTGGGAGAAGCTCCCCAGGGCCGGGCAGACACAGCGGGTGGGAGAGCCTGAGCTGAGAACTAGGTGGGACACCGAATCTTCAAAACGGGCCACTAATTAGACGTGGAGAAGGAGAGAAAAGGAGAAATACCAAGGAGTTCCCGAGGCCTCCTGGGTCAGCTGGGGGTTGGCTACCAAGAGTCACATTTTGTCTAAAGGAACTTTGCACCCAGGTGGGCTGGAGGGAAATTCAGGAAACACCAGGCAAAACACAAGAGGCTAAATAAAGAAAGGGCACACCCAGGCCCCTGGGTGCTGTGACAGTGCAGGGCCACGGTGAGAAGCGTGGTTTCGGGTGCCCTGCGTTCCAACATCGTAAGCACGTGACTGTGGGCCAAGGTCCGAGACCCTTTGTGTCTCGGTGTCCTCATCTGTACAGCAGAAGTGACAGTCACATTACTTCATTAATTCTTGGAAGTGAAATGAGGCAACACACGTAAAGAGCTTGGAGCGGTGCGGGCTCTGGAACTAGGGATGATGGATGTTAACTATGGGTTCTTGGTTTATATTTTAGGGAACAATGTCAACACCCAAAAAACAAGAGGGCAGTGTACAGATAATGAATCTAAATAAAACAGGCTCACAGCAAATGGCATACTATAATCAACAGAGTCGACCAATCAGTAGACTTAACGTTACATGTGTGGGACAAAGCTTTGGTTTCACTGGGTTGGGAGTTTCTTCCAGATCTTAAACTATCTCATTCAGAAATTGTCAATTGGGGGAACACAGATTCTAGGCAACCTGGGAATTCCCAGGACCATCGGCAAAATACCGTATCTCTTTTTTTTGAGACAAAGTTCAGAAATGGCATCCAAATCTCAAATAAAAACCATAACCAAAAAGAGAGTGAAAACCACTATTTTAGGAGAAAGACAGACAATAGACATTTACAGATAGGTGCCCTGGTGAGAGAGAAAGATGGCTTGATTCGTGTTTACTTGTGTAATTTTTTTTTAAACGAAGTCCTGACTGTCAGAATATCATTAAAACACAAAAGGACCCTCTTACCAGTTGAATCAACAACATCCCTAAACCGTGCTGACAACTGAAGAGATTCTTTGCCATGGGAAAAAAGTGGGTCTTACTACAGTAACAACTAAGTAGTTGTATGGGTCCTGAAATCTCATCTCCACAAGGTTGCCACCCGCCTCTGTCACATGAACTAGTGGGACCAGGGCGGAACCATGGAGTCCCTGTGACGCAGAGGCTCACCGCTGCGCTGGGCTGGCATTAATCTCCAGATCAATGTCCTAACGCTGCGTCCTTAGGCAGTTTTCTGTAACTCGAGAGGACAGACTTTAAAGATGCTAAGCCACACGGCTGAGTGGCAGGTGCTAGGCATTACCTCTGGGGTGATGCGCAGACCCGAGACGGACAGGTGGTTCCATATCTAGCCCTCCCTGCGCTCACAGCTCCACTCCGCTCTCTGCCTTATGGGAGCTCAGTTCCCAGATTAGCAGTACATGTAACCCCACTGGGCCCGCATCCTAATCCCACCGTCTTGGAAAGTACCCAGTAAAGACCCCTGCTTCTCTCTGGAATGCCCTCTTGAATTCCTCAAAAACACACTAAGAAGGCTACTCTGGCATGGAAGTTTCCACAATGCCCACTTTGCAGGAGTATGCCACAATCAAATCAAAAGCGTTAAATGGCAAAGTTAACAAGGAAACCGGTATTTTAAACTGTCCCCATCATTACACCAGGAGATACTCACTGTTTTAAGCAACAGAAGTGTCACCAGTCGTGTTAACACAGCCTGGCGTCTCGCTTTTATTTTTCCTTTTGTTCCGGGTGATTTTTACTTCTGTGCATATTTTTTCCTTCACAAATATGCTTGGCACGTGCTTTAGATTTACCCTCATTCAGTCGTAAGAACGGAGGGCTGAAAGGGGCTGACTTCACAGACAAGGTAAGTGCAGCCCAGAGGGGCTCACGCCCAGGGTAGCAGGGTGCCCCCCCCCCCCGCCCTCGCCAAACTGGGCCCTGCGCCCTGACTGCACCGCGCCCTGTCCCCACTGGGTGAATGAAATGAAAGCGTGTGACCACCTACCCACACACCTTGGCAGAGGCGCGCTCCACACACGACGGCCCCCACCCAGGCACGTAAGCTTGGTTGCACCTTCTAAGCGATACCCCGGGAAGCAGGAAAAAGTCAGAGAGTCCCCGACTCCAAAGTGGAAACCAATTCTTCGGCTGAAGGCAGGGACGCCAGGGTCATCGCAAGGCTCTAGGTCGTATTCTGAGACACGGAGAGAGGAGATGGAGTAAATGTGTGGGAACTTGGGTAAACACTCAAAACTTACTTACCAAGAATTAAAAAAAAAAAAAAACAACGGCTACTATTTAAAAAACCTCACGCATTGTTTTCCAAACTGCTCTGTAGTGGTTACGTGGATTGGTCTTCCTTGTACCCTAAGCTGGTTCGTGATGAACCGCATGAATTCTAGTATTTTTTTAAATAGATGTGTAACATTAAGATAAGGTGAACATTTTACAGCTGTGACGTAAACCCTATGAAATAATTTTCTCGCTGAAGGTCAAGGATGCTTGGAGGATCAAGCCCACTCAATTAAGCATCAGTGAATGACACCTGGGACAGAGCAGACGCTGGGCAGCTGTGTGTAACCGCTGGTGCATCTGGAGCTCTCTCCCACACTGTCCCATTAGCATCTGCAGACACACTACTCTGACACGCATCGGGAAATGCCACTTTAGTAAAACCTTCTAAAAACGACAGAAGGAAACTAGGCCGGCAGGAGGAAAGGCAGATAGAAAACCAAACTGATTTTGTGCACACATCTGAAGAGCCCCCCAGAAGGGAAAACACTTCATTTGCATGATAAAGTTGTTACTTATCTGGACACTTAAAAAATAAACGCCATTGTATTAGTGTCACTGGCAACTGTTTGCAGCCAGGTTTCAAGGCGAAATTCTTGCAAATGAAATCACTCCTCAGCACACCTGAAGAACAAGCTTAGGGCAGCACTGGCTTTGCAATCCCAGGTGTTGTGTTGTGTTTTGTTTTGTTTCGTTTTCAAAACCGTCTGAGCCTGTGTGACACAGTCTAGGTTAGGTGACTCCTTCTGCAAGCTTTGCGAATCGTTTCCCATCGGTTGTGTGCAAGTGGATTGGTCCAGGTGTTCAAAAACCGCGACCACCTTAATTTTTAACATTTTAAAATATTTTAAAACTGTTGCAAAGCGCTGCCAAGACCCCGGAAAGTGTGTCTTGTTTCTCGCCTGCTTGTCTGTTTAGGGAGGTTGCGGAAGAAGACAATTAGCCCTAGAGCTGGCTTCTGACCTTTGCTAACCAAAAGGCTTAGTGTCAGCTCTGCGCTGGGAGTGACAGAATTAAGAAACAGATGTCATGGAAAGGGTGGGAACGACAGACTTCTGAGACATATCTAGGGGGGAGCCCCACAGAGGTGGGGCGCTGCCAGATTCTTCCTGTGGAATGTTCTAGTTGACTTCATGTTGGATCTCGATGGAGGTTGAGAACGACAGTGACATTCTCATGGTGCCTGAACTGAGACCCAGCAGGAAAGAAGGTACAGAGGAATTAGGCATTAGTGTTAGGAAAATTTAAGTCTTTGTTCCACAGAGCGGCCAACCTCATGATTACCCCTGATTATGGGCAAATTTCCAAGAAATCAAGTTGTCTGAGCTCGTCCCAAGAGCTCCACTAATGCAGTGAAATGCCAAGAAAAATCAACAAAGTCAGGTAAAGATAAATGGCACTGGTTATAATGATGGGGCGTATAAAATAGTTCAGAGCACCTTAAAATCCCTAAGAAATCTTTTTCTTTAAGATAGTTATTTCAATGCATATATCACTAAGGACCATGCGATATTGAGTGATTATTAACTTCCTACTGCGTAGAAGACACGGGAATACACCTGCTGCTGATGGAAAGGCGGAAGGTACAGAAACCCCTTTCCTAAGAGTTTTAGCCTTAGAACAGGAGATGAGATAAATACCCAAATACTGTGACGGCGAATCCCGTACGTGGCATCAGAAGTTGCTAAGGAACTTATGGGAGGTCCAAGGGGAAGAAATCACTCCTGACTACGGGACTCAGGAACTACCTAATGAAAACTGCATTAGCTCTGGGCTGGGCGGAGCGGAGTGGAGGAGCACTGTCCTTTCCAAAGCATCACACGCAGAAGTGCAAAAACACCCTTGTGTCCACCCATCAGGATCTTAGAGCAGGAGCGCCCTTGTGTGGGCTGAGGCTGTGTTAGTGCAGGGCCCTGACCATGGTCACTGAGCATCGCTTATGCGATTAAATGCATCTCATAAACGCTTGGCTAATTTTTAAGTGTGGGTACTTTTTCCGCGTCCACAAAAACACAGTAATACTATTGACAGCACCATTCACAGTAACAGTGTAACCCGGGCAAACAGCAGAAACCCTTCACATATCATGTAGGTGCCATCACTGAAAGTAAAAATGTCACATGACTTTGGAGCCTGGTTTTGTCTGTGTTCATAACTGCATCAAAGTAAATGAAAACTCATCGTCAGTGGCGTGTGTGTGTGTTTACGCTTCTTCTTTTTTATTGTTTTCACTCTAGGGGAGGTTTTTGAGCCAAGTATTGGCATCCGCTGGAAGGCAGGCACCAAAATAATCTGATGATGGCTTCTCCTGAGAATGTCTCCCAATGGGGACACTTTCCTTGAGATTTTGATAGAACTGATGAGAAGTGAGTGAGAAGGGCTTTTCAGGAGAACTTAGTGATATTAGCAATTTCTCAGGGATGAGAATTTGCAAAGTGCCATTTCGAGGATGCGGGGCAGCGGTCCTAGCGTCTTTCTTCAAGGAGGCTCGGCCCCCTTGGCTCACCAGCTAATGCTCACGACTGCTGGGACATTAACCTGTAATCACGCACGCACAGGCACACGCATACGCTCACACACACAGTGCTACTATTGCCAGAGAAGAGACACGTTAGAGGAGAACGACGTACCTGAGAACGTGATGTTGAAGCCCTCGTAGGAAATGGAAAAGTCTGAGATGAACCGAAGCTGGGCGGTGAAGTTTCCAAACAAACCCGCCTTAATAGTGTGAGGCAGTACAGAGCCAGTGAGTCTGGCCACGGGCTCGGTGAAACTCCCGTCCTCTGTGATCAGTAAATAGTCGTGGGAGCTTTCTAGGTGGAAGGTGTGGAAGATCATCTGAACTCCTGAGAAGCAGAAAAAGGGGGGGGGGGGGGGGAGGGAGAGATATCAGAGTTAACAGCTAAGGAAAAATCATTTCTTCTGGGCTTAGAGACATCAAACTCTTGAATCAAAAAACAAATCTTAATAAGCAAACTTTTAAGTTTCAAAGGAAAATACAGAGAATGGATAGAAAGAGTGGACTTAGAAATGAAGAGGGGATAAACGGTAGAAATAAATGCTTAAGGATATGGAAATATAGGCACAGGTGTAGATTAGACATGGGCTTATGGGTGTAGGCACAGACACAGGTACAGACAGACACAAACACAGACATAAACACACAGACAGACACAGATCTACAAGTACAACATGGCGGGCATTTACAGTAAACTGCATGTAGGAATGGTGACTAGCATTTATCCCAGAGGAGAGAAGGACCAGGTAACTTTTTCATTTACATTTAACAAATATCTTCTAGGAAACCTTAGGTTGGAGGTCTAGCCATATAAACGTAGGGCCGAGGGGAGAATTCATTGAAATTATAGATTTATGTGCCTTTTAGGCATCTGTTCTCACGTTAACCATACCGACAAAGGATCAGTGGATTCCTATAGGAAAACGAATAACATTAACTACAAACAGCTCCTTTTAAATAAAAATACTCGTTTTTATAGTGACAAACTCAGTCACTCACAATTTGTTTCTGCTTTATTCTTGATTTCCTTCAAGGAAATTCTGAACATGCATTCATGATACCTATGAGCATAGCGTAATATAGGGCACATAATCAAAAATGTCAATTTAGCAGCAACAGAGTCCAAATTAAGTGTAAGACAGTTTGTCTCCATGAGACTGATGTGATCAAAATTTCATATTATCTCCTTAAAAATGACAAGTGTTGTCATACAGAACACACCCAGGTACAGTCCTAAATCCAGTGTTTATGAACTACATTTCTCACACAAATTACAAATCTTCCTGGCTTTTAGTATGCTTATCTATAAAATGAGGATAATTAAATCTGCTCCAGAAATCATCACTGGATTGTGTGAAGATAAATGACTTAACGTATAATAATACTGAGTAAACTTAGAAAATAAGGCAAGTACAAAATTTATCCTAGATGTATCATGGAGATGAAGTGTGGATACTTTACTTCCTTTGACTTCATCGATATTTGTGTTTTCTCCGACGCACGCCTCTTTCCTTGCCAGCACACCTACTTTCCAAACACACGTTGACCTGTATCAATCTAAGTTACCTGATAGAAAGCAGTACAGGGAAGCTACTCCTACTGTAGCATCAATGATTCCAGACCACTCTTCTTCTAAAATCATACATAGCATCAAAATTACGGTTAAAATAATATGTGAAGAAATCATGTAGCTTACTTGTTCACACATGCATACCTTCTTCTAACCACTCTGTACATATAAAATCCATGTAATATTCTTACCCTTCCCGTGAGACACTTCAATGGTCCATGTACAGTTCAGGGAGTTTGGGTAAAAATCCGGAAACCCTGGTGAAAGGACGGTTCCACTCTTCCCATGGATGTAGCCTCCACAGAGGGCTTTAAATAATAAGGAATATTTATCGCTGTAGTAAATTTTTGCGATGATTGCTAGAATAAAATACTTTTAAAGTGATATTTACTCTGCACAAGGACTAAAAGTGTGTCAAATATCACCTCTATGAAAAATAAAACAAAACTGCAACTTTACCTGCAATTAGCTATCTCATAGAAAGGTGTCCTAAATAGTACAAAACCCAAAAAATAACACAGAGTCAGGTATGGCCAGGAGAGTGGGGTTTTGTGGGTGACTTACCTGGCCGGGGGATCCCCGGATTTGTGGTCAAAGGTTGTTCTGGGTGTATCCGGCAGGACGCAGGATGAGATTAACATTTCAACAGGTGGCCTGAGCAAAGCCCACTGCCCTCCCTAATGTGGGTGGGCCTTAGCCAATCAGCGGAAGGCTCCAACAGAACAAAAGGGTGATTCTTCCACAAATAAGGGGAAACTCCCTTTGTCTGACTGCCTTTGAACAGATAATCTCATCAGTTTATTTATTTATTTTTTTCCTACCTTTGGACTCTTTCTGAGTCTCAAGCCTGACAGCCTCCAGCCTAGAATTCACACCATCCGCTCTCCTGTGTTTCCAGCTGTCCACTGCAAGTCTTGGGACTGGACAGCCTCCACAACATGTAAACCAATTCCTTATAATAAATCCCTCTCCTCCCTCTCTCTCTCCCTCTCCCTCCCTTTCTCTCTCCTCTTTCTCTCTCTGCGCGCGCGCGTGCGTACACACACCCCCACTGGTTCTTTTTCTCTAGACAACTCTGACTTGCACAATTACGGCTTCAGAAATGGTGCAGGTTTGCATTTTTTTAGAGTTGACGGTTTTAGTGGTTCTTCAGTGGATTTAAATCCTCAACAAGACGACCTGTTCAATGTGTCTTAGAGACTAATTTCTTTAATCTTTTTTTTGATTATTATTTTCGAAAGAGAGATTGAGAGAGAGAGAGAGAGAGAGCAAGTGCACATGCGCTTGTGGGAGGGGCAGAGAGAAGGAGAAAGAGATTCTTAAGCAGGCTCCACACCCGATGCGGGGCTTGACCCCAGGACCCTGGAATCACAACCTGAGCTGAAATCAAGAGTCGTTAGCTCAATCGACTGAGCCAATCAGGCACCCTGAGATTCATTTCTGAATAAAGAAAAAGGTTATATGCAATCATGTGAATGAGAAAGTAGAGACATTGAGGGAATCGATGGAATAGGGAAGTTTCAGTTCTCAATCTGTTACCGTGTGCTCTCCACGCACACATGTAACCAAGCTTCCTTTTTGGAACTCGGTAAGATTATCATTAAATGACTGATACCTGAAGTAATGTTCTCCTATTAGAATGAACATCCTGAACTGTGTCTCATAAAGCTAGTTCCAGAAAGTAACAGCTGCGGAAGAATTAGCGAGTTTGTGAAGGATGCGATCTTCGTATCATGCTCACGCATCATGTGTTTTAAGGGAATAGATAATCTCTTTGAAAATGTAAACCACATGGGAAGAGTTACATAAAAATCAGCAAAACAGAAACTTCTTGAGTGAGTTCTAGCCAATTTTAACGGTGGAGGATTGTCACGTCTTAAAATTAGGTTGACTCCATCTCATTATGAAACAGGTAGTGTTAATATAACATTTGGAATTAATTTGTTCCACAAAGGGCCAGACACTGCCCTCAGCCCTGGAAATGGTGAACAAAATAGACAAAAGTCCTTGCCCTCAGAGAGTCACCACTGCGGTTGAAGGAGAGAGACTATTTCTGCAATAATGTAAAGAGTAGATTATACATGATGTTGGGAGATGGTAAGCACCAGGGGAGAAAATGAAGAGGGAGAGAAGAAGGCCAGGGAATTCTCCGCACTGTGTGGGGTTGGGGGCCACCTGTGCAGGTGGGCAGGGAAGCGTACTTGGGAGGTGGCCCATGAAGAGACCCTGGAGACCAAGGAGGGAGCGGCTGGAGACCTGGGAAGAACTTGTGTGCAGAGACAAGCACTGGGACCAGGCCTGAGTAGGGCTGTGGGTGGGACGTGCCCCAGGGCAGCTGAGAGGGAGGGGGCTGGAGAAGCCAGGATGAACAGTATCTGGAGGGTGGGGGCCTTGCCACTTGTCTGAGTGAGGTGTAGGGCCCTGGAGGCTCCTGTGGGGCAGGACAGGCGCTAACTGGGCCTTTTTCCAGGGCGCTGGGCGAGAACGGCGTGAGGCTGGCAGAGGGTCCAGCGGGTAGGACACGACGGCAGACGTCGAAGAAAGTGGGGAGGACCTCGCCATGGTTTCAAGGCAGAGCCACCGGGCTTTTTTCATGAATGGGATGTGGACGCCATGACAGAAAAACAAAAAAATTAAAAATTAAAAGAGCGTGAAGGAACCGAAGGTGCGGCAGACTCTGGGGTGTAGACCAGCTCAGTCTCAGGTCCCCGAAGCTGGATGCCTACTGCACATCCACGCAGAACATCTGTCGTGGCAGCTGGACTCACAAGTCCCCCCAGGGGATGGGCGCAAGAACAGGAGCCCTGGAGACCACCCTCCCAATGGATGTGGACGAAGAAGCCAAACCCGCTCTCTCCAGGGCTAACCGGCCCAGGGAGGTGAGAGGCTTCAACAAAGGACATGAGAAAGGTAGCCGTGGCCTGGGACAAGACCGGGGACAGAATGCAGCCTCCAGCACAGCAGCTACCTATTAGCAACTTTCTATGTGTCTGTGATTGGATCAGGGTAGATCGGGACGTTAGCTTCTCAAATATTCACCAAGGATGGAAGCATAACGAGTGGAAACCATTTGATGTCAAGCTGAGGTATCACATATGCAGTTATTTGCAGTAATCTTTACCTTGAAACCTGCACATGCCGGAGAAAAGGGATAAAAATAATCTATATCCAGCTACACTTAAGACACTATAAAATTCATCAGTCTCTGTTTCACCCTCTGTCTTCATGCCATCAGGATAAAATGGTGGGTCGTACACTGGGAGAAGAAGCTTGGGAGGAGAGACCTCTGACCACTGATGTTTCCATCAGTTCAACACCGAACTCACAAAGCACGAACCCACACCATCGAGGCGCCGTTTAGGAGCAAGGTAAGAAAGAAAGATACCGATGAAGTAAATCAGTACATCTGCGGCTCGTTTTGATTCATGTATGTGCAAATGCAACACAGTCTTCGTGCATTATGAAGAGTTTTCAATAGAAATAATTTCATCCACAAAGCGTCCTTTTTTGTTTTTCCTTCTTTTTTTAGAGAAAGGAGATTTGAGGTACACAATTGTACTGGTATTCCCGCCTGACACCGAAGAGGGAAGAGAGTGAAATAAGGGAACTGCTTTCGTTTTTACTGTCCACATGGGCCTCTGGCCACATCCTCCCAGACAAGTCTCCATTCCCTTAGAAGCACCACAGGGAGCAGGGCATGTAGTCTGAATGACAATAATCTGTTTCTTCCTGCAGTGCACAGTCTTTTCCGGTAGTTATAAAAAGCACAGTAAACCTTTACTTTTGCTATCCTTAGGGCCATAATTTCTTGAATTTCACTTTTCTATTTACGTCACCGTCAGAGACCCAGAGACATTACACAGGCAACCTCTCGGGAAAACGGAGACGTACAGAAAGGAGGAAAGACAAGGGAGATGAACGTATACGCAGTCTTTCGCAAACATGTCTCGAGTTCTGCCTCTGGCTCTACTTTAATCCCTTCATCCACCCACACCTCCATCCGAAATGACTTACTGAGGAATTTACTGGTATTTTCCAGGCCCACGCAAGCTCTTGGGCGCACAGCAACGAGTAACACAGACAAAACACTCTTCTTCCAAAGTTCGCATTCCAGTGGGCCAGGAAAATAACTTGTGGAGGTGACTAATCAGGACTAAGAACAAGGGTCTGAACACGTTCTCGGAACTCACAGGCGGTCTAGGGAATTAGAGCACGGTGGGGTGGGCTGGGGGGGGCCACCGAGTCCATCCGCGCAGGTGTCCGGGCCAACGGGATGTGGACCGTTGAGTGGGCGATACAAGGATGGAAGGGGCACGGGCGGTCTGAGCGGACCCCGTGTTCACAGACTGCCCTGTGACAGGCTGCCAGCTGCCAGTGTCCTGGAGAGTCTTGGGGGTCTAGGGGTGTCCTTGGCAAAGCCCCCAGACGACCCGCGGACCCTGCGGGTGTCCACTTCCTGTCGCCGGACCCTGCCCAGAGGCCTGTGATGTGTCCCAGTGTGTGGACACGAGCTCGTAGAGCCCAAACCCCGGCTTCAGTGTTCACTTCTCCGTGTCTCCTCTGCCTGGACCAGAGGCAGGCCAGAGGAATCGGAGAGGACGGCCTCTCCTCGCTCCCCTGAAAATACCCTTTGTTTCCACAGCACCGACTCTGAGGACCAACCTGCTGGCTCCCAAAATCGTGTCTGAAACACTGGCTTCCTTCTCAGGCCACGGCTGAGTTTCCCACTGCCGGCGAAGGCCCTTGGAATGTAACCTCCGGGGCCCTGTCTTCACAGCCACTTTCTGTTTCTCACCTCTCACGCTTGGTGAAACTGGAGCGTTTCAGGCCTTCTTTGTGTGATTTATGTCCCAGCTCCTGCCTTCCTGTCTCTTCCTCAGAGAGATTAATGTGTGAAAGCACACAGTATTCCCTCTGCTTTGTCCCTCTTTTCTTATTTTCCGTTTTCCTTGTTCGCTTTAAACTACTAATAAAGTTCTATCTGAAGCAAAAATTTAATGGGGTGACATTCTATTTCTGATTATCCGTGGCCTCTCCATGTCCTACAGAGTTATTAAGTTTACTCATTCGTTCACTCATTTGTTCCACCATTCATTCACGTATTTATACTGAATCTTTTATCTAAAATAAATAAATCTTATGTGGAAACCCTACCAATAAAAGGGGGAACAATTTAGAGCTGTTCAGTTAAAGCAGGGGGTGTATTTCAAGCCCTGCCGTCATCCTCAGTTTTTTCTCAAAGAAGGCTGGAGTCCCACTCTGGGACCATGGCGCCCCGTGGTTTCAAGTCTTGCCAAGGAAACAGGGTTTGTCCCCCAGGACTAGTGTGAAAGGGCTCTGAATGACCTCCAGTCTCCCATCCACCCAGAGCAAACGACTCCCTATCCCCCAAATCCCTTAGCCCGCTGACACTTTCATGCCTGGACTCCTAGAATTCCTTCACTTACAATTCTTCCTCTCAACAGTATCTTGAAAGATGCATCTCGAATCCTGCCTCCCAAGACTTCCAAGATTCCAAACTGTAACTTATCTTTTTCATCTCTCTATTCTCAAAACACTTTTCCTGTGCCTCATAAAGCACTTCTTTCACTGGGTGATTTAAAAAATAAGTCTTTCCCTTCTCTATGCTACAAGATCACAAACTTTCAGCTGTGTAGCTACAAATACAGTAGTTTTCCAATAGATGCTTGTGGAAAGAGTCCAGAGCGTATAAAAATATTTATTCAGTGAAGAAAGTTTTCCAAAATTTTTCTAGCACTTGTCTTTCAACAAATAAGAAGGAGGCAGTTTATTTGAATGTTCACGTTATCTCTTTAAAATGTGAGTATGCTAACACATAAACGGCAAAAGTGAAATGAAGCAAAATGCTATGCAGATCAAAGAGATACTGATAGAGTGTATCTTCTTTTGATGGTGATATAAAATATTGTAATTAATTCTGATTTCCTCTTCCATTCTCAGAGCTATGAATCTTTAAAGGTTTAAATATCCTATTGATGTATCATTTGTCACAATAAAAACCCAGGGGGGTTAAGAGATTGCTTAAGATTTGAAAATGCAACAAGAGCGGGTCTTACGGTTAAATGAAAACAATCAACCGTGACGGACTAAAACTCTTATATCAAACTCTACAATCTCCCCAGGTTTTCAGATTTATTAATAGCCATTTATCATAAATGTATTATTATCTGAAAGAGCTTTCAATGAAACCAAAGCAAACGGTTTATGTTACAAATTCCTTTTAGAAGGGTTAAATTTCAAATGTACACAGATTTCAGTGGGGAGAAAGGAAAAGCGACACAACACATAAATCGAATGTACTTTCTTTTCTGTGGAAAAGGCCAAATGCATGCTGTCATTTCTACAGCATGTCAGCTACCTTTAAGGACTCGAGACCCCTCTCTGCCCATCCTCCCTTCGTTTCTCTGAGAGAATTTCCCACTGACCATTTTGTTCACGTTCCATTCACTCTACGTCCCCAAACTTCCAGGAATCTGCAGAACGTGCCAGGTCAGCCCCAGTGTGTTCGTTTTCTCTGCCTCGGTGCCTCTGCACGGGCTGGCCACTTTGGGAAATTCGACTCATCACTGAAATCCAGGCTCAAGTGCTGTATTTTAGGTGAGACCCTCAATGCCTATCACTATGACCTTAAAAGAAAACTAAGGAGTGGCACCTGGGTGGCTCAGTCAGTTCAGTTCCCGACTCTTTGAGTTCGGCTCAGGTCATGAGCTCATGGTTCCTGAGTATGAGCCCCACATCAGGCTATGTGTTTTCAGGGCAGGGCCTGCTTGGGAATCTCTCTCTCTCTCTCCCTCTCTCTCTGCCTCTCCCCTGCTCATGCATGCTTTCTCTTTGTCCTTCAAACTGAATAAACTTAAAAAAAAAAAATACAACTGTGAAAACTATTAAATAATTAAGTGTATGTATGATATATGCACATGCTATGGTCTGAATGTTTGTGTATCGCCATAACTCATGTTGACTCCCTAATGGCCAACGTGATTGCGTTAAGGAGGCAGGGCCTTGAGGTGTGGGTATGTCACAAGGGCTGATTATGGCCTTTATAGGCCATAGAAGGGGCCCCACAGAGCTCCCTTGCCCCCTCCTCCCTGAGATGACACGGGGAGAACACAGCCATGTGCAGCCTAGAACGGTGGCCTCACAAGAACTGGATCGTGTTGTCCCTCGAACTTGGACCCCATCCTCCGGAACAGTGAGAAACACATGCCTGCTGTAGAGAAGCCACCGTGTCTGGTTTTATTTTGTTATAGCAGGCTGCGTGGGTTACCACAGTGTATCCGGCTACCTGGGATTATACGTTTTAAAGTTAAAGTCTATGGCACTGCACACAAGGAGAAACGGATGTTAGAAAAGTTAATGCTGGTGACCTGGCGTGATTCGGTTGAGTGCATCCTGGTCTTGGAGGAGGGGTGGATTCGGGGAACGCAACACGAAGGGACGTGGGAGTTGGGGGGGGGGGTGACTACTGCATGGGCTTGGTTGAGGGGACGAGGACAGACGTGCCTGGGTTGTCTACTGGGCAGAGGAGAAAGTCATCTTGGTTAGATACTAAAATATTTAAACGAACTAAGTTACTACCACTGTTCAATCAAGAATACATGGAGAGTGTCGTTGTCCTCTCTTGGATAAGTATCTACTCTCACTAGTACCTTATGGCGGCCTTTTCTACCAGATCCAGAGTCTAGTTAGTTAGACGACTGTTGTGTATTTTCCTGTGAAGAGCTGGGCACTTTCATCAACACAACTGATTGTGTATTTTAAAAAAAAATTTTTTTTAACGTTTATTTATTTTTGAGACAGGGAGACACAGAGCATGAACGGGGGAGAGTCAGACTGAGAGGGAGACACAGAATCCGAAGCAGGCTCCAGGCTCTGATCTGTCAGCACAGAGCCCGACGCGGGGCTCGAACTCACGGACCGCGAGATTGTGACCTGAGCCGAAGTCGGACGCTCAACCGACTGAGCCCCCCAGGCGCCCCAGCTGATTGTGTGTTTAAAGCACAGCGGCCTCAACTTTTCCATCTTCCCCGCACTGCCTGAAAAGTCTGCAGTTACAACTTGAGGCCGCGCGTTGGCAGTTGCTCAACTCATTCATCCCGAAGGAAAATGGAAAAAAGAGAGCAACTTCTATGTGCTCCCTTCCTAAGTCCCATTCAGCTCTGGTCAAAAAAATAAAAAGAAATAACAAATTATTATTAAATTTGCACAGTGGCTCCCAATAAAGCCACGTGTTTGCATATCAGGTAAATAACTCTTCCAATAAAATTACTTCTATGATTTGCTTACTGCAGATTTTGGATTAAATGGTTTAATAAATATTTTGATTGATGCTTAGTTATGCATGAGTAACAACTAAGTATTTTAGGTGTGAGGCCTTTATCATACTTTGTGCCCTTGTTATAATTCTTGCCAATACAAAATCCTACTATAAATATAGTAAATACTTTTGCATACTATTTATGATGCCTCAGATTAAAAAAAATTATTAGTCCAGTAGCTAGCATCCTCTGACACTGTTTAGTAATTACATGGGTAAATTTTATTTATTTTCTTCATCATTAGGGTTCCAATCACAAAAATAAGACCTAATACAAATTCATATAACACCAAAAAAATGTGGAGATAAAAACTGAAAGACTCTCTCCCTCTCCCTACAGCTTGCCAACCTCCCAAAATGAGAGCATTAGGGTTACCGTTCTAGAATGTCTATTTTCAGCCAGTTTCGATGTATATCCCGTAAATGTGTCTGTAAGTACATGCATGGATATGTTCACGTACACAACGTGCATTGTCCTGAGACTTGCTCTTTTCTCCAGAAAGGGGGTATCATTTCAGTTTCCTAGCAACAGGACAGAATGAACGCACATCTCCCTAATCCCATGATGATGGAGAGTAATTTGACCTTTCTTTTTTGCAAATCAACAGGGTAGAAAAAAAATTTTTTTTTTTGCATTTTCCTGAGTCCGTGTCAGAGTGGACATATTTTGAAGTGTTCTGTCTCCTTCTCTGAAAAGCCTATGTATGTGTTTTCCTCGTGGACCTGTTGTTTTGTGTTATGTCACTATTTTTCTTCCGTCCGTTTGGGTGATAAAAGTATCTCGAATCACATTACATGGACAGACCAATTATTTTCTGTAGTCTGACCTTTTCCTTTAACTTTTTTTTCAATAGAAATTTTAATTTGTATGTAGTGAAATCTGTCAATGTTTTCCATTTACTGTGTCTGGATTTACAATTTGAACAACATCATTTATGAAATGTCATCTCTCTTCATGGATTTGGAATAATTTTAGCAAATTAAGTTCTTATACAGGCATATAATCTATTTGTGTATTTCTGTACTGGTTTCATATTTTCATTTTCATCTATTTTTGGTATACTTCGATACCAGATAGAGTCCTTCTTTATCATTTTTAAAAAAAATATATGCCTATTTAGAGGCTTTACTCTTCCAGATTCATTTATAACATTTATAAATTTATATTAAAAATCCAAATTCATTTTAATTAGATTGTATTGAACGTAAAACTTTATTTGTAAAAAATTTGTATATTTAAATTTCATCCCTACCGTCCAGAAATGTATTAGGTATTTCCCTGTATGAGGATATTCTTTTTGTATTCTACTGTAAACTTCTAAATTATTTTAAGGTAAGCCTCCATGTTTCCTGTTAAATATACTCCTGAAGGTTTTAGAGTATATAGATATTATACTTCTACTAACTGTATCCTTTGTGGAAATCCACAGATCTATGTTTATCCTGAACATGGTCATCTATTAGCACTTACTGCCCAAACTTGACAGTCTGTTCTTTGTAATAGTTATAATTTATGCCGTTTTCTTATATTACTGCATGTGTGAGGATCTTCTGGGTAATAGGAAATAACATTCCTGGTACTAAGAAAGTTATTCTGTTCTCGCCTTCCATGAAACTTTTTATAATAGTTTGTTATGAAGTGTGGTATTTTCTATAGGTATATTCATTTCTGTTATGGTTCTCTCTAAGCCACAAATACAACCAACCACATTACAACATTGGTGAAAAACTGTTGTGAATGGGAAAAATATATTCTTTTTTATAGAGATAATGTGATAATGTTGTTCTATTCATGGCCAAAGGACAAATCCCTTACTGTCTTTGCAAATGGCCACAAGTACCGTATTTGCATATACCCTGCATGGAGCCATCGTCAAGGTATTTGTTTGGAGACTTCCAAGGGGGGATACATTCAGGG
The DNA here is from genome assembly GCF_014898765.1 of Herpailurus yagouaroundi. NCBI lineage: Eukaryota > Metazoa > Chordata > Mammalia > Carnivora > Felidae > Herpailurus > Herpailurus yagouaroundi. Next base: position 2,698,749 of record NW_024412412.1, read on the forward strand.
AAGGGGGAGTGGCTACCCCCGGAAACCACTTGGGGGTCTTCTGGGAAGGTGCTTCCCCGGTGGGTCAGTTGTCCAGGGAGAGTGCTGAGAGCTTAGAGGAGCTGTGTAGACCTCAGGGTGGTGGCTCAATGCTTGGACTCGGTTCGGAGGAAGACTGGGCCTGATGATGTGGAGCACACGCGCTCACTAGCCTGCCTTCGTGCTGTCTTCAACAAATGCCTCGTGTAAGAGTGTGTGCATAACTGAGCTCTGTAAGTTTCCGTGTCTGCTGATAAAGTTGAAGACCGGTCCATAATTTTTTAATTTTTCATTTCTAGACAGACACCTTACCTCATAGAAAAAAAAAAATGTGCTAGATAAACTTCAAGTATTAAACGGAATTGTTTCTAAGGTGTACACTTTTCGTATCATACCGCCCTGTACAATACAACACATTCCACCCAAACAACTGAGATATCGACAGCATCCACATTTCTGTAGGGTTTACGGCTCCCTTGAGCTCCACCTACCGTCACAGCTGGGCAGGGCGTGGTTCCACTGATGGTTCCTCTCACAGACCAGAGGCTCATCATCGCTCAGTGTGTACCCCGGGTCACAGCTGAAAGTCACCGTAGACCTGATGCCAAAATGACTGCCGTGCCGATGCCCATTCACAGGGATTCCTGGGTCAAGGCAAGAGTCCGAGTCCAGAGTCACACCTGCGTGCGCAGAAAAAAATACATTAACCACGGAACTCTGCTGGCTTACAGAAAAAATATGTGTGCAGTCGTACATATAAAATATCCCCAGACATCATCAGACCTGGAAAATTATTCAAGTGAATCCAACCATCCATTAATGTAAACAACCAATACACTTTTGCGTATCTGATCCTGTTTTTCTGTAGAGACAGATATTGTTAACTATTTATCAGATGACCTGTAAGTCTACAAACCTGAATAATCCCTTGATGTCTGAAGTTTACTTCACTTCGTTGGAAAACCAGTGAACTGTTAAATGAAGCCTGTCTTCTGTCTATCTCTAGCCTCCCCCTTCCCCTTACTGTATTTTATGTTCTAGTTAGATTTGGGCAGTCGTCCTTCAACTTTCGTAGACACGCACACATGCGCCCAAGTCCATACACACATCCTGCAAACTAAGACCTCACTGGATCTGATTCTCTAAAACTGCATTCCACACATCCGTGCATTTTTCACATTTGCACATCAGTCAGCCACTTTGGAGATGGCTACAATTAGCCTATGCTAAAAGGCGCTAAAAAGTAAAGTGCTATATAAAGTCAAGTGATTATGATCATGTCATTACAAGAGTTTCTTTGCTCTGTCTCTCAGATTTCTCTTTATTTTTAGAATATACATTTGAAAAGATAAGGAAAACGGGAGCAGGAGAAGAAGATGACAGTGTGATGGTTATGAATTCAAAGACATAAGAAAGACTCTGCCACTGCTTATACACAACTCTCTAAGTTAGGTTTGGAGCATTACAGTGACGACTTAGACCATGAATTAAAAATCTTAAATCATCACTGATGATGCTCAGTCCCCCCAAAATGATCTCTGGAATAACATTTCCAGTCACTGCATAAATTTGAGTGATGTACCTTACACCTTATACCCTCACTCATTAAGTCAAATACATGACATACAAGTAAGGAGTGAGTTTTTAAAATAAATAATGAGTGATAATATTTCTTCATTAGTATATAGCCAAATGTGATTCAATAGGTACCAGATTGCAAGCAAGAAAGCTGAGCCACTACTGAAAAATAGGTAGTTAGAAATGTGGTTTCTAAGGGAGGTCTAGCTCCTAAGAGGTAACCTGTAAACCCTTGGAATTTCTTTAAGTTTATTTATTTATTTTGAGAGAGAGAGAGAGAAAGATTGAGAGAGAGAGAGAGAGAGAGAGAGAGAGAGAGAATCCCAAGCAGACTCTGCACTGTCAGTGCAGAGCTAAACACGGGCTCAATCCCACAAAACATGAGATCGTGACCTGAGCTGAAATCAAGAAGTGGACGCATAATTGACTGAGCCACACAGGCGCCCCGACCCTTGGAACTCCTTGAGTGCTAGGAGTGTTTTGTTGTCCATGCCGTGCCCCTGGACCAAAAGGATTTCAGTCTAGCTGACAAGGAAAGGGCAGCTGGAGATTGAGTTGAACCACGAGGGCAATGATTCAATGCATGATGCTTCTCTAATGAAACGCCAATCAGATCTCTGGACACAAAGACCCCAGTGAGCTTCCCAGGTGGGCAGGACTGTGCGTATTGCCCCACAGTGTGGCTAGGAGGTGACACCATTCATGGCCCCATGGGGAGAGGATGACACCCTTTGTGTCTTCCTCTGCCTAACCTGGATCCTTTCTGTAATGCATGTGACTGTGGGCACAACAGCTTTCAACGTATGTCAAGTCCTTCTATCAAGTTATCAGAATGGAGGGTCATTTGGGGAACTCTGAACTTGCAGTTGGTTTCAGAGTTGGCAAAATAAGCAGGTTTTGCCCTTTGCAAATCTGTGTGCTTAACCCCAGAGTTTGGTTACACTGGGTAAAAACTGGAAGACCATCATAGTTAAGATTTCCAAAGGAAAAAATCAAACAATGAACAGAAGAAGAGGCTAAGTGAAAAGACAAATATATGGCACTATTTTTCCCAAGAATTTTTTTCTTAAATATTCTAACTAATCTCCTGAAAACCACTGTGTGCCTACTACCATAAACAACAGGTGCCAACTGTCATGACATCCTTCCATTCCTGTGCGGGGCACGGCTCTGCCGAAAGCCGGGCAGCATCATGTGCCCCACAGCCGTCATCTGCTCTGCCCCTCTGTCTCTAAATCCCCCCACGTACACTCATGTTCTAAGGCCGTGTTTACGACCTCTTTTGTAACACAGCAGCGATGGCATGAGTACGCCCTATATACAATGGGTACATACACTAGCTTGTTGGTTTTGCAGGGACAAGATTAACACAAGAATTCCCCCAAAAGACACTTTGCCAAAGAAATGGATTAGTGGGAAGATCCCTGACAAACCATTTAACTATATTTTTGCATTTTGTCAAATGCTTTCCGATGATCACTAAACAATACGCTCACTGCACCGCAGCAAATAAACATAATAGGAAAAGGGTGCCTTGGAGGCTCAGTGGTCAAGTGTCTGACTCTTGGTTTCAGCTTAGGTCATGATCTCACAGTTGTGAGATTAAGCCCTGATTTGGACTCTGCGCTGACAGCGTGGAGCCTGCTTGGGATTCGATCTCAATCTCTCTCTCATTCTCTCTCTCTCTCTCTCTCTCTCTGCCCCTGCCCTGTTCTCTCTCTCTAAGTAACTTAAAAAAGAACTTTAAAAATAACAGGATTTAATATTTTAGATGATGTGAGGGCAATATATTAAGTAATAATATTCACAATAAAACGTATAGATGGTAAGCAAACTTTTTCCCACATAAAATTTGCAGGGAACAAAGAGAAAAGCATCAGAGGAAACCAAAGCATACAAATATAAATGCAGAATTCTTTACATACAAAACTGAACTGCAAAATAAACACTATGTTGAAGTCATAACTGCTGGTTAGTACTAACTTTATTCCATCATCCATTCATTCACTCATTTTCCCAAAATAATGGACAGAAATACTAAGTTGCACAACGTACAGTTATCGTACTGCTTTGCATCACAGTATTTTTGAAGGGACACTACATAGGAGGGTAACTGCGTGCTAGAACTCGCCTGAAATGCACCATAAACAGGAACTGTGCAACAAGATGGCAGCAGGGAGAATGGAGGGCAGTGCACGGGGCGGGTGACATGACTCAGTAGGAAAAGCCCTTTAGAGCGAACTAAAACCAGTCTGTGAGGACGGGCAGCCAACGGACTTTGAAGGAAACCTACACAGACTACTTCAGAGCACTGCTTCGAGCATTTTCCCCCTCCCGAACGAGCCCTCGCCATACAAAGAAAAAGTGGCATTAACGGATTTTGTTGCAGCTTTGAGCATGCGCCTATTCTGTCCCAATTGCTTCTTCCTCGAAATGTAACGTGACGATGCGTTTTCTGACGCAGGGATGTAAATACACTGCTCATCATTTGGCCCGTCAAGCAAAGAACTCAGTAGCTCACTACCAGTGAATGACTGAAGCGAATGGCTTTGACGATGTCCACGTGCACGTTATATTAACGTACACTTGACACAAGCAAAGTTCTGCTTAACTGTTTTTCTACAAGTTCCAGTCGAAGGAAAGGGATGCATATTCTGAGTACCTTTTACCTCCCAAGGCTCTTTCCACAGCCTTCGAAAGGGTTGGAAACAGCAGTCACAATCCCATTTGACAGATGAGGGAATAAGCCAAGAAATTAAGTAAATTGGTTATGTTAAATTATTCACCAGGGTTCACACCTAAGCCCTCGCCTGCCTTCGTCCCTCCCACCGTGGGGGTGCGCCCGTGCCCACGGGTCCAAGTTTCCAACTGCACGGCATCCATACCCATTACATTTTGACTAGTTTTCCTTTCTGATCTTAAGAAAGGTCATTAACTCTTTCCCTCTCTCTCTCTCTGCCCCTACCCCACTTGTGCTTGCTCTCTCTCTCTCTCTCTCTCTCTCAAAATAAATAAATAAACTTATAAAAAAATTTAAAAAGGGGTGCAGTCAGTTGAGTGTCAGACTCTTGATCTCGGCTCAGGTCATGATCTCACAGTTGGTGGGTTTGAGCCCCAAGTCTGGCTCTGCCCTGACAATGTGGAGCCTGCTTGGGATTTTCTCTCCTCTCTCTCTGCCCCTACTCCTTTCTCTCTGTCTATCTCTCTCTCTCTCTCTCTCTCTCTCTCTCTCTCTCTCTCTGTCTCTCTCTCTCACAAAATAAATAAACATCAAAAAATTAAAAAACAAAAGTCATTAAATCTCAGAAACTAATATGCACGCATGCATGTGCGCACGCACACACACACACACATACACACACACACACACACACACACACCAGAAAACATTCTTCTTTGCCTTTCGTAATTTTTCTTAATGTTTACTTTTGAGAGGGAGAGCACGAGCATGGGAGGGATAGAGAGAGGGAGACACGGAATCTGAAGCAGGCTCTACACTGACAGCGGAGAGCCTGACATGGGACCCGAACCTATGAATCATGAGATCATGATCTGAGCCCAAGTCGGACGCTCAACCGCCTGAGCCACTCAGGCACCCCAATTTTTAAAAATTGCAGTGTATTAGCAGCAAAGCAGGACAGATACATTTACATGCAATGAACCTTGCTTTTCTGAAATATTTTAAAGGACACTTTTGAAAGCATTTCCAAAAAAACAACACTCTAAAATTGAATGGAAACCTCCATATGCTTGAGATACCAACTAGCTGTCCAGTTGCCTATAAAATCATGGCTACTTTACAGAGGTGGTTCAAAGCTCTACAACAAACAGAACCAGCAAATGATTATTCTGGGGGAATAATACAACGACTATTATACAAACTGTGTCCCATTCCTCATGAAGAATAAAGTTAATAAAAGGACAGACTGTAACTGGACGCTGTGTTTATAAAATGGATGATTCCGGGGAGGCCGGGTGGCTCAGTCGGTTAAGTAACTGACTTTGGCTCAGGTCACGATCTCACAGTTCACGAGTTCAAGCCCCGCGTCGGGGGCTCTGTGCTGACAGCTCAGAGCCTGGAGCCTGCTTCGGATTCTCTCTCTCTCTCTGCCCCTGCCCTGCTCACACTCTGTCTCTTTCTCACAAATAAATACATTTTGAAAAATAAAAATTAAACAAATTAAAAAAAATTAAATGGATGATTCGTGAGAGTCCGCACACAGAACAGACGCCCCTTCTGGCTCTGCTCGTAGGAAAACCTTGAAAAGAAAGGCTTCGCCCGTCCGCCTCACAATTCACAAGTGCTGACATTAACGCTGCCTGTGGCAGCGCACGTTAGCTTATGGTGCCTGTGCGACAATAAGCCAGCCTTGTTTCTGCAGTGCCTTCTGCCTGTAAAGTAGATCTTCACACGCCCATTTGGGCATGGAGCGGGATCGTCAATAATTTTTTAAGGCAAGGAAGGCTGATAGTGTCAAATGTTTACCACAAAAGACGAAAGGGAGATGAGCTCTATTATTATGTTTAAAGGGCATAAAGAATTTGACATAAATCATTCTTGGGTCACAGGCAACCCGTTTTTTTTTTTTTTAACGTGTCGGATAAGCAAGGGTCATTATTTTCTACTGCTTCCACACTGGCTTCTGGACGTCTTTCTTCAAAGAGTACTAGAATTGGTCACAATGTTAAAGGGGTTGGTAACACGTGACTTCTTTTACGTTTTTCTCTTCTTCCTGTCTCTCTCTCTGCTCCTCTCTCTGTTCTTATTTCTTCCGTGACTCTGGGGGCTCCTGCGTGGCCTCCCTGCCCACCTGCCCTACCTCTACCTGGAAATCCATGTGTCAGTCCCGCCCTTGTCAGGGCCTGCCTGGGCTGACTCAGGCACCGGCTGTCACCTACGTGCCACCTCGAGGCGGTAAGAGAAATCCAGAATTCTGGTGGGCACCGCAGGCATGGTGAAATTACGGTATCTGGAATGTGAACGTAGGAGCCCGCATTGTACTAGGAATCCCGGGCAAGCCCTGATGCACAGTTGTGTCTGACAAGAGCTGCCCCTTCAGCACGCCTTCTGAACCAGGATGGCCACCTGGGCCAGCTACGGGCCTCCTCAAAGCCCTTGGGCCTCCGTCCAACCACAGCAGCGGCAGCACGGGACATCTGAGCTCGCGTTGCAGCTTCTGCTCAGTTTTAAGGCCTGCAGGTAACGGTTTTGTACGATGCCAGCCTGCAACCGCGGGGTTACAGAGCCCAGACCTTTCCTGACTCATTTCCGTATGAAAATCCCACATCCTGCTCATCCACTTTTCCCGTCTCCTTGTTTCTCCTCAAGTACAGAGCGGCTGATAAACAAATTGAGGTGATCACAGGTCACGCTTCGGTGTGGTCCTTCCGGGCAGTATTCTCCCAATATACGTTGGATACTTTCATTTGGAGGAATTCACAAAAACGTGTGGGGCCTTCTGGAAGGACCACGGGGAGTTCACAGGGCAAAAGCCAGCATGAACGTTTAGACCAGTGTCCCTGCTAAGAGCACTGGGTGGTGGATGCCGCAGGGACCTTCCCCACCTTCTCCCCCAGAGAGTTCTGTCCTCTTCTGTGATGACACTCCTGGCTCCCAGCTCTTCCTGTCAAGTAGGAGGAGGAGGGATTCTGGACCCCAAGGGATCAGAAAGGTCTGTCACTCACACAAGTATGTCTCCGCTGCAAACGCTACCAGCTTGGTGATTGTTTTCATCTTCTGTTATGGACACCCTGACGGAGGAAAGGCAAACAGCACTGCTCTCTGAGAGGTCACTCCAGCCTGTGGAAGCATGCTTACCAGGGCTCAGCTCTGTTGTCAAGCACAGGAGACCCACATCTCCTATCTCCATGCAGTCACTCTTTGAAGATCATAAAAATTACTGCTAGAATTACCGGCATATTATCGACTATGAATAAGGGTGGCAAGCGGAAGAGGAACTCGTGACCTGACTTTCGATCATTCTCTGAATTCTAGAAAGAATCGGTAGGAATAACCCGTTTATTTAAACAAGTTAGGTGGGAAGATGCCATCACTTTCTACTACCTGCATATAGGCTTTAGGATATAATTTCTTCACAGGGTACTGGAGAAAATGGGCAGAATAATGTATGGCTACACAAACAAGGGAGAGAAAAGAGAAGAATGAGAAACTCTGTTCTAGTTTTATTCAGTGCCTAAATAAGGCACCATTCTCGTAAGCTTCATCCAAGCGTGTGCTCAAAGGCCATGTAGCTCCAGACTTACGAAAAGGGGTGCGGTGGGGCGATACAGCACTGAGGAGTTTTACAAACCTGGATGGTTGTTAGGTGCACATATCTTCACTCCCAAGAAAGCAACGACTCAAAGGGACATTCAAAAGGAATGAAATAGAAGACTTTCTGGTTCTTAAATTGTACTTCATGTTTAAAAAAGACCTTACTTTGAAAGAAAGGTTGCATGATTATGAAGTGAAACCAACCAATTTAAATTTGAAATTAATCATTAAATCATGAACAGTCGATTTTCTTCCTATCAGAGAGAGTCATTTTTTTTATTAAGAACTCTACGTAGACTTGTATATGTGTATATGCACGTAAATATTTGCATGTGAGTCCATACGTGAGCATGAGAAGCGGAGAAACATACATAACAGGTTCTTAATCTAAGCTGCTGGGTGGAGTTTGCACAGAGGTTAACATGAGGAGCAGGGGGTGATGTGGGGACAGGAAAGCAAGAAAAAGAAAACAATAATGAATAAACATCCCACATGTTAGATATGACCCCACTCACGATCATTTGTAAAATTATATGTGTGGGTATATATGTAACTATATATTTGTATAATAGCACTGAAACTTAATTTTGTTTATTTTGGGGTAAGACTGTGAAAAACAGCAACCATAAAAACCTTGAAAAATAGAGGTTTTTATTCCCTCAGATTCAGTGTTCTGCATTTATCCATCTTTTTCCTTCTACTCAGAAAGGGACATATTTTCAAACAGAGGAAATTAACCGTTGGGTTTGTTTTTTCAAGTGACTGGCGTTAAGAATGCATTCCCAGGGTGAACCCCCCGGCTGCCTTCCACAAGTCCAGTTTCGTAAGGATCACTAGAATATACTAGCATGACCTGATCTCCAAATCTCAGAAACTAAAACTATGACTCAAATTCGTATTTATGGAAACAAAAATGGGAAGGAGCACTTCAAGTTGGGCAAGATATCCTGCACTGTCACATTTCAGCAACCATTGTAATTACTTCTACCAATCTTTCTGGACTCTTGCAGTGCTTGTAAACAGCAACAGTTAGGTGTCATTACTGAGGTTCTGCTGGATTTTAACTCCTTCTCCACTCTTGGTTCCATGTTCTCTCCCCACTGAAATATGTTCGCACAACAGCCTACCCATGTTCTTCCAGCAAAGAACCTCCCAGCTGTTGTTTAAGAGATACAATTTTAGTGGTAACTCCTTTGGTCAGGAGCTATATTTCTAATAGTAGTAATTTATGATTACAACATGTAGTAAACACATTTAATTACTTATTTAATTTTATAATCCATCAATGAGTATTTTATTATTTTTTTAGTTTTAAAGTGAAAGCCCCCAGGTTGCTCTCTTATCAATAAGAGAAGGTGCTTCAGGGCATGCAGTACAGGGTGGACAGAGGCAGCAAGGGCTGTCACCTGCGCTAGGGAACCAGAGCGCATGCCTGGGGGGCAGATGGCAAGTGGACCCTCCGACTTACTCTCGTAGTGAATGAGGAAGCCGACGCTGGAGCGGCTGTTGTCCGTGGTGAAGAGGAGATACATGAAATGGCCAGTGCTGATCAGAAACCGGGGGGCCTGCGTGCCATGGTACTCTCCGATCAGCGGGGACGAGCTGGCTGGCCCATCTCGGACTTCCAGCGTGTCATAGTTGACTTCAGTCTGGAATCTGCGGAGATTCGTCATGAGTCAGAACACAAAGCTGCATTAACTTACTGACGTTCCCCAAGTATTTTCGTGCATTCATGACAAAGCCATGTATACCTATATATATAAAAGACTTACAGTTATTCAACCTTTAAAAAGACCAGGCCCTGGGCACATATGATATTTAAGCACGTTACATTTTTCTAGAAAAAAAGGTATACCCTAAACCTATCCCTCTTACTGAATACTGGGTCATGTCACATCCCAAATGTAAAAGAGGGCAGTCTTTAGCTCTAAAATCAAAATACTGTGAACCATATTAGTTTTCAGTGAGAATAAGGGAAGGATAGGATGGGACAGGATGGGACAGGACGGAAGGAAAGAGCAGGGCAGGAGAGGAGAGGAGAGGAGAGGAGAGGAGAGGAGAGGAGAGGAGAGGAGAAAGAAAGAA
>NW_024412412.1:2708803-2809223 GCF_014898765.1 Herpailurus yagouaroundi
GAAAGAAAGAAAGGAAGGAAGGAAGGAAGGAAGGAAGGAAGGAATCAACTTAAAAATACTGTGAAAAATCAATCATGCATTTTCAAACTATGTTTCATGATCCCCCGTTCAACCAGTTTACGGACATCTTAAATGGGCACATAAGGAGACATGATCTCTTAAAGGAAGAAAGTAATTCGAACTACATGATGATATTCTGAATACTTTTAGGAAAAAAACTCCTGTGCCTCTTAAGCTGCGCTCACTCTATGCACACACCAGAAGCACCGAGAGCCCAGTGCTGTTCAGAAACGAAACGTGGCTTTCAAGGTTTGAACAGCTTCCCAAAGTGCTTCACTTTTAAGAAGGACTTTATGCGCGCAGAGAACCTGGCCCTGTGTTATATTTAGATAAGGCGGCAGCCACTTGGGTCCTCTTGGGTGCGATGAGGAGACCATTCCAGGCACTGAGACAATTTTCGAACTGGGCCCATCTCGTCCTCAAAGAGCTAACCCGGTTTCCAGGGTCCGGTTGTGCCATCAGCGATCAGCTTACGCGAGCCTCGGACTCAGTCCGTGACTTTCAGGCGAAGAATTCCGTAGAAGCCTGGGTCATTATTATCCCCACACTCTGCATCAGAGGACGCTGACGGACAGCAGGGGTGGCGGGGGGTTGGCGAGCGCAGGCTGTCCTGGCTTCCGGGCACAACTGAAGAGGCTGAAAGCACAGGGCTGCGCCCTGCTTATCTCTAAATCACGCAACATCCTCCTAGAGCAGCCAGAGGACAATGACATGCTCTAGCACCTCAGCCTGGCGCAGCGACCCCTGCTCTTCCATCAGAAGGAACCCAAGACGCTTGCCCTGACACACGGTAGACCGGAATGGAGCCACAGACTGTGCATTTGGGGTACGATGGCACCGCTTCCTCGCTGACTTTTCCAGAACGTGTTCTGAACACGCTATGGTTTCTCACTTACCCAAGTTTAGATTCAAGAGGTTTGGATAAGCATGAAATAAATCTCATTTGCAAAATCTGTGCTACAGTCTCCAGACCTTCTGTCTTTAGCAACAGCTAGGACTGATGACGGCGCACATCTCAACAGCTGGCGGACTGCACACCACAATGGTTGTTTTCCTTTATTTGGCAACCTGACGTGCTTTGCGTAAGAATGACACCAGCATGAAATTTACTTATTTGTTTACTTACTTATCATTTTTTAATGTAACGTTTTGACTTTTCATTTTTATTTAATTTTTTTAGAGTTTGGTACACCTGGGTGGCTCAGTCGGTCGAGCCACCGACTTCGGCTCAGGTCATGATCTCACGGGTCGTGGGTTCAAGCTCTGCATCAGTCTCTGTGCTGACAGTTCAGAGCCTGGAGCCTGATTTGGGTTCTGTGTCTCCCTCTCTCTCTGCCTCTCCCCAGCTCTTGCTTTGTCTCTGTCTCTGTCTCTCTCTCACTCAAAAACAAGTAAACATTAATTTTTAAAAAAAATTTTAATGGTTATTTTTGAGTGAGTGAGTGAGAGAGAGAGAGACAGAGAGAGAGAGAGAGAGAGACACCATAAGTGGGGGAGGGGCAGAGAGAGACAGAGACAGAGACAGAGAGAGACAGAGAGAGAGACAGAATCCGAAGCCGGCTCCAGGCTCTGATATGTCAGCACAGAGCCCAACACGGGGCTCAAACCCACAATTGTGAGATCATGACCTGAGCCAAAGTCGGAGGCTTATCAGACTGAGCCGTCCAGGCGCCCCCGTTATTTTGGACCTTTAAGTTTGTATGTATGAACACATCCTTTACTCGTGTGTCAGCCCACTGCTCGGGGCTAATCTCTACAACTAATCTCTACAACTAATCTCTAAAGAATAGTGTAAAAGTCACCAATGTCTGAAAATATCAGAAATATTGCTTCTTATAAATGAAATTTAGCAAAATATCACAGTTCCATAGAATTTAAAAGACAAGATTGAGAAAAATTATATGGCTCTCTCTCTCTGTTCAGGCAACTGAAAACACAGCACTAGTAACTTGTGCCAAACCAGGATATAAAGTCACAATTTTTCCTGAGTGATTTAAATTTGCTGTGATGCCAGGAATCAGGCAGTGCTTTGCTCTTCCCCCTCTCAATACCAGAAAGCATAAAAATTAATAAAGAACCATACTTAATTTACTGAATGTTATAGAGTTAATTTTTTCACAATGATTAAGTTTATATGCAAGGATCCATTCTCCAGTATAATGGATACACAAGACAGAATTTTAATCTTCTTCTGAAAGATTATCCTACTGGAGATTCTTATCTTACTAGACTTAATTAATGAACAATAATTTAAAATACAAATAATACCAAGTGATAACGCAACTCCCACTAAACGTATTTCCTATATATATTATTGGTTAGCAGAAAATTAGTGGAAACAAACAGAAAAAATATAACAATGTTCATCCGTCTTGAGACATTATAATATCCTGAATAGTTACACCCAAACTCTTTCAGTCAAGAAGAAGGTAATTGTTAACAGAGAGCTTAATATTGCCCAGACATTAAGCTTAAAACATTAAACAAGTATGCTTCCTTACATTTGAAAACGTCTATCTTTTTGAAAACATTTGAAATCATGAAACTGATTTCATCTTGGAGACAAACGGAGGCATGTTTTCTCATGGAGAATTCACGTAGTATGATTGTGTGTCAGATTATCAAATTTATTATCAAACAGCTACCTCCGACCGCATTCCAGTGACAGAACAGTCACAGGGAACTACTCTGTCACACACCCCAGTGACAGCTCTGTAGCTTAAAGCGTCACTAGGTCACGACACCGCATTCTTGGGCTGTTCCAGAAGGCATCGAAGGGACCAAAGAGGCTTCCGTTTGTAGTTAAACCCCAGGCCGAATTTATTTCAGCTACAGATCCCAAACCTGGAGTTGGACTCAGGGCCCAGCAACTGCGAGCACTGGGAATGATCATCTGGAACTTGGTACTCCCCTACGCAAGGCGGCCAAGTGAACTCAGCCCTGGCCTCAGAGGGTAAAATTCAAGAGGAACAAATACACCCAGCAAATGCCGGTTTCTCTTTAAGTGAACTCCTCTGGGGGATCCAACCAAGAACTGTCATATTTCTCCTTTTCATCATCCATTTAACTAAAACCTTTGGATGTACATGGGTCAGTAGGCCCGAGTTAAGGAAAAGTTTGTTCTTACCTATCAAAAGTTATTTTGATAGAGTGTCCGGGCTTGGCTTCGATGATCCATTCACAGTTCAGAGAATCTTTATAATATCCTGGCCATCCGGGAGGCAGAATGAGTCCACTGGAAGCTGTCAGGTGTCCACCACACGGGGCTGAAAGACAGTTCAGGATGTCGGCAGGTCAGATTAAACACGCGGGGGCACCACAGCCACACCTGTGACGGCAGGAATGTGCTTCTGTCTTCAAGGACTTAACGTTGTCAAGGATTCGAGCTAAAGGCATCCCCAGATAAACGAAGATTACTGAAAGCAGAGCAGGTACATCCCACACCTGGGCGTCTATCATCAACTCACAGCAAAGGTCCTTCTACCTAAAAACGTCAAGGTGGAAGTGGGGGATAAATTTGTCACATCTGATTTTCACGTCAGATCCATGAAATGCACACCATCGACATCCGTATCTTGTATGTATTTGTACTTCCACAAACATCTGTTGATTAGCAAACAAAAATAGTTCACATCTGAAACAGAATTACTCTGTGGGGCGTGTGTGCACGTGTGCGTGTGCATATGTGCGCGTGTGCGCCTGAGTGTGGGCGTGAGTACATGCGTGTGTGTGCATGTGTGTGTGTGCAGACAGATACTATAGTTTAATGATGTGTGTGTGCTTATTCAGCTAGGGTGCGCTTGTTTTATTAAAATGACTTTCCACACACATCAAACTAAATTATTAGTGAATGTTAGGAAAACAAAATTTTCAAATTCGAGAAACATAGGATTAATCTACATCAGTCCTTTCGTGTGATCCATAATTATCAAGAAGAAAAGGAGTCTCAGGAAGGCATGTGCTTGGTGCTCTGGAAAAGGGATTTTGCATTTCTGTATAATCTACAGGAATTTTTAAATAATAATATATACTTAACATGTTTCTGCCCAGTCGCACATTTTTTTCATATTTTTCTTCTCAAAGTTCTTTGCCATATTTGTAATCAAATCTGTCAATCTACAGATAGCAAAGGAAACATAAAAATGTCCCCGGTTAAAAAAATCATTTTTGAAAAAAAAATATATCGGGGCGCCTGGGTGGTTCAGTCGGTTGAGCGTCTGACTTCGGCTCAGGTCATGATCTCACGGTCCGTGAGTTCGAGCCCCGTGTGGGGCTCTGTGCCGACAGCTCAGAGCCTGGATGGAGCCTGCTTCAGATTCTGTGTCTCCCTCTCTCTCTGACCCTCCCCCGTTCATGCTTTATCTCTCTCTGTCTCAAAAACTAAATAAGTATTAAAAAAAAAATTAAAAAAAAAGAAATGTTTATAAAAAATAAATAAAAAAGTTGGGGCGCCTGGGTGGCGCAGTCGGTTAAGCGTCCGACTTCAACCAGGTCACGATCTCACGGTCCGTGGGTTCGAGCCCCGCGTCGGGCTCTGGGCTGATGGCTCAGAGCCTGGAGCCTGCTTCTGATTCTGTGTCTCCCTCTCTCTCTGCCCCTCGCCCGTTCATGCTCTGTCTCTCTCTGCCCCAAAAATAAATAAACGTTGAAAAAATAAATAAATAAATAAATAAATAAGAAAAAATATATCTTGTATCAAAAAAATAGCCATGTGCATTAAAATGCTTAAAAATTATATACAATTTCACCCAGGTGTTGATGGTGGAGAAAAACATCTGACAGAGAAATCTATAAAAGTAATCATGGTGGCTTCATTTATAATGGAATAACAAAAGAAAAAAAATAAACATGACAAGATTATGACTACATATCAGAACGTCACAAACACATTTGAGATAATGTTTTCAAATCCTGTTAATGTAAGAAAATCTCTGCAATGAAAATATTACATTTTGCAAATCAAGATATAAAATTATACGTGTATCATAATCTAATAAAAATTTTTAATAAAAAATTTGTTTAAAGAAGAGGAAAAATTTAATTAAAAATTTGTTTAAAGAAGAGAAAAAAAATTCAAAAATATGTTAATGGCAGATAACACTGGTGACTGCTGTGGGGATCATGTTTTTCTTGGTATAGTTTTCTTTCAAAATAAGCTGTGAGATGTGTGCGTTTTTTGTATAGTTAGAAGTTAATAACAAGAAATCAGTCATTTTTATGAACTTGAGTTATTAAAGAAAATCGTCATTATGTAATCATAATTTTAAAAACAACCTATCTTTACCAATTAACATTAGGATTTTGTTCTAGTTAAGTCCTTAACTTCATATTTTTAGCCTGTATTCCTATGCTTCCTGACATGTTACAGCAAATACTTTTTAGAAAAGATAAAGGCAAAATTAAACAATTTTACTTCTTTCATGTGTAATTATCCAAAGATACTATATAAGAAAGACATGCAGCGATTATAGATTTTTTTAAAAGTTTGATACATGAGATCTTTTTAAATTTTTTTTTTTCTGTTTATTTATTTTTGGGACAGAGAGAGACAGAGCATGAACGGGGGAGGGGCAGAGAGAGAGGGAGACACAGAATCGGAAAAAGGCTCCAGGCTCCGAGCCATCAGCCCAGAGCCCGACGCGGGGCTCGAACTCACGGACCGCGAGATGGTGACCTGGCTGAAGTCGGACGCTTAACCGACTGCGCCACCCAGGCGCCCACATGAGATCTTTTTAAATCTGTGTGGTGACTTATTTTACATCTATAAGGCTTATTTCCCACCTAAATGCAAAACTGTATGTTTCCTTCACTTTACTAAAGTTTAAAAAAAAAAAACTGAGTTGTTGGGGCACCTGGGTGGATCAGTCAGTTAAGCATCTGACTTCGGCTCAGGTCACGATCAGGTCACGAGCCTGCTTTGGATTCTGTGTCTCCCTCTCTCTCTCTGCCCCTCCGCCACTTGTGCTCTGTCTGTCTCTCTGTCTCAAAATAAACATTTAAAAAAATAAATAAAACTTTGAGTTGTTATATTTCTTGGAAGGAAGGTGCTCACACTGTCACACGTTGCTATTATTTCATTAATATCTTGTGTTTTACATATCACTTTACATTTACAGTATATGTTAGAAGAATCTGTATCACTTTACCCTGATGAAATAGATATTTTGATCTGTATATTGTAGGTCAACAAAATTAAAGAGGTAATTGTTAAACGATAAAGTCAAGTTTGCCGTATTAGCCAACTCTGATTATGACATACTAGGCCACCAACCCCACAGTTATATTAGCTGTGACAAGAGAGATCTATTTCTCACACAGGCCACCTGTCTAGGGGATCCTTTCTTGAATGAGCTAAGGCACCAAGGTCTTGTAGGGGGCAAAGGCTCAGGGTCACTCACTGTGTATGTCACTTCCACTCACTCCTAACAGGCCACGACCTGCTACAGGTTTCACCAAACCCCACTGAGGCCAAGAAAACCAACCGATTTGGCGGAGATTCTGTTTATCTGGTGAACAGCACTAATGACTTTCGTATTCACAGAGGTGATAACAGAAAAGCAAATATGTGAACGAGGTCTTCAGAATGCACATTCTTTGATTTATTATTGAGTGTTTGTGCCCTTCGCGACAGCATTATGTTTTTCTATCTGGCTGGGGTATATTCCGTGAATGCTGGCTCTATGAAATATTATGTGGGAGTCGGTGCATATTTTACAGCAGCTGTGATAGTGTTCCCAACACAAAACTTCTATGAACTTGGAAGACAGACACCTTCCTTCTGCACCTCTCTGGTGCTCGTGTCTTTCTCAACGTCCAACCTTTAAACTTTTTTTCAAACCTGTTTTTATGGTATTTTGTTTATTTACATTTTTCACTTTTTGGGGGGTCACTTCGGATAATTTATACTTTGCTAGGGAATCACCAATTTCATTGAATGTTAAAATTTGTTGCCATAGAGTTGATGATGTATTCTTGTACACTTATTTTCCCCCAAAATTAGCTTGTGTTTTTTAATTTTTTAAAAATGTTTATTTATTTTTGAGAGAAAGAGAGACAATGTGCACAAGCTGGGGAGGGGCAGAGAGAGAGAGGGAGTCAGAGGATCTACGCTAACGGCACAGAGCCCAATGCAGGGCTTGGACTCATGAGCCGTAAGATCATGACATGAGCTCAAACTGGATGCTCACCTGACCAAGCCTCCCAGGCGCCCAGGTTGTGTTTTCAGTGACAGTGAACTGTACTGAAATATA
This sequence comes from Herpailurus yagouaroundi, assembly GCF_014898765.1. Taxonomy (NCBI): domain Eukaryota; kingdom Metazoa; phylum Chordata; class Mammalia; order Carnivora; family Felidae; genus Herpailurus; species Herpailurus yagouaroundi. The sequence continues at coordinate 2,716,114 of NW_024412412.1, forward strand.
TGGGCAGGTTAGAGGCAGAACAAATAAACAGATAAATCTTTCATCCAGACCACAAACAATTTATACCCATGATTTATTGGTACCCAGCAAACTCTGCCAGAATAAATAAACATAATTTTTAAAGAACTTGCTCTATTGTGAGGCTTCCACTCTTTATGTAGAGTTATTTTTGGTAACAATAAATTATTTTATTATGTCAAATTATTATTTTTGTAATCATGGTTATTTTTCTTCTATTTTGCTAAAATACCTATAATTGTCTTTTCTCCTAATTTTCTTATCAGAATCATAGAAGGTTTGTCTATTTTATTGATACTAACAAAGACTCACTTTTGCATTATTCTAACATTTGATTTTTATTGATATGATATTCTAAGTCATTATTTTTTTCTAATTTGTTAATTTTAGCAATCAATTTCTTCACTTTTTGTCTTTTTGTTCAACACTGGGGCCTTTGCCTCCTAGCACAGGCTCTCTGTCTCACATTATCTTAACAGAGAGGGTTCCCTCTGACAGGGTTTCTGGGTATCATATGCCTTAAGACTTGAGGCTTTCCCACACAATTTCTCTAAAGTATTTGCCTGTGGTTCTATTCGTGTAATATGCTTACATTGTAATTGGCATATAATCAGTGCATGTGGCCTGGACTTAGAGCAATTTGTTAAGGTTCACGTTATATAATCAATTATATAATTGATTATAAAAAGTAATCCTTGAGAGAAACAATAAATGTGTATATTCTCAAAGGAACATCATGTTCCTTCTGAGTCTTTTCAAATATGTTTGTGTTACTAAATCCTTTTTGCTTTTTTTATTTAAAAAAATATTAAAAAAATTTTTTTTTAACGTTTATTTATTTTTGAGACAGAGAGAGACAGAGCATGAACGGGGGAGGGGCAGAGAGAGAGGGAGGCACAGAATCGGAAGCAGGCTCCAGGCTCTGAGCCATCAGCCCAGAGCCCGACGCAGGGCTCGAACTCACGGACCGCGAGATCGTGACCTGACCCGAAGTCGGCTGCTTAACCGACTGAGCCACCCAGGCGTCCCTAAAAAAATATTTTAATGCTTTATTAATTCTTTGGGAGAGAGAGAGACAGAGCATGAGTGGGGGAGAGGCAGAGAGAGGGAGGCAAAGAATCTGAAGCGGCCCCCAAGCTGTCAGCACAGAGCCTGATGTGGGGCTCGAACTCACAAGCTGTGAGATCATGACGTGAGCTGAAGTCAGACGGTTAACCTACTGAGCCACCAGGCACCCCTGTGTTACTAAATCCTTTATTTTCCATTTGATTTTTTTCCAACTAGATCCACTCAATTCTGAAGTAGCATTTCTATTTCTCTTCAGCAAGGACATTGATTGGGGGTATTTTGTGAGTTAGATTATCAGAGTATCTATGCACACTCCCTGAGAGTCACCAGAACTCAGGAATTGGGTTTCTCAGTACAAGTAAATTAAAAAAAGAAGAAAAAAATCTTTCACCATCAACTAGTCCTTTAAGAGTTTTCTGTGTTAACAACCCACAGCTGAGTCTGCAGGTCTCTTCCAAATAACAAAAGAATGGTCCATTCACATTTAACGTGATACTTTCTCCTTCGTCGGACTTTATTTGAAACACCATCTGCCGCTTTCTTCCTCCGACTGTGCCGAGGAACACATTTGCCCTGCACCTTGTAACATATCTACACACAGCCTTTTTCAGGTAAGCCCTCCAAAGACAGTGGGAATCGTGGCCAGAAGACAACAGAGACTAGAGAGTACTGACTTAAAACCAAAAACAAACAAAAAAACCCTTCTTTCCAGGGCTCCTGGGTGGCTCAGTCTGTTGAGTGTCCAAGTCTTGATATCAGCTCAAGTCAGGATCCCAGGGTCATGGACTCGAGCTCTGAGTCAGTCTCTGAATGTGAAACCTGGTTGGGACTCTCTCCCTCTCTCTCTGAACCCCCCCACCCCCTCCATGTGTTCTCACTCTCTCTCAGAAATAAACAATACAAAAATTTTTTTAAAAAAGCTATACCCTTAGAAGACGTGATAAAAATAGGTAAGAATGAACATCCTACTACTGTGCTCTCACCCTATAGTTTACCAGTTTTCCACCCCCAGCGGTGCTCAGCCTCACCAGACTGCTTGAGCACTTTATGAAAGTATGCACGTGAGGACGTGTTTCTGGAGCTTTCACCGCGTCCTGACCCTTAGATTAACGACGGTAACTTGGCCTGGGGCTGAGGGATGAGGTTGTGAGACAGAAGCCACCGCCCCACCGCGGTCAGCCCGCTGGGCAGTTCGTCTTTCGCAGGACATTCTGCTTCCGCTTACACTGCTTGCATGCTAACGTTAGGCCGATCATTCTAGACAGGAGAAAAAGGTCCTTAAGCTACAAGGGAAGACAGATCAGGTTCACAACTGTAGGCTGTATTGGACACACAGCATGTTTTGAATTTGCTTACCGTAAAATAAACACCTAGAGATCGATGGTGACTGGAAAACTAAAAAATAAACAGTGGAAAAATTCACCTGTACCTGTGATCAACATTTTGTTGTATACTCTCTTTTTAGGCTTTTAAAAATTATTATTATCACGACATGCGCAAATATTCATATGTTCTTCACGGTGGCGTATTATAACACAAGTGGTCGTATCATCTGGTTGTTCCCACGATGAACATCACATGATGAACATCTTCGACGGTACAATCTGTGTTAACGATGCACGCATCCCAGTGTATGAGCGTGTGATGATTTATCTGATTCTCTGTTGTTTAAAGTTGAATTATTTGCACGTTTGGTTGCTATATTTAATACTGCAAAGAGCATTCTTGAAAAAAAAAATCTTTCCAGAGTTGTTTATGTCCTTACAATTTTGATCCAGAAATACAACTTCTATAGCTCAAAAAGTAAAACGAAAATGTACAACCATTCATATAAATTTGTACCATGATGCCATAATCTTGTCCCCTCAACAGCATGGCCAGAAACTGCCAGCTATTCCCAACCTTATGAACAATACATCTTATTAACGTTTTCAAATTTTACCTTTGTTTTAAAATCTGTATTTCTTGCCCATTTGAAAAGGCTACATAATACATGACTGCGACTGTGTGACATTCTAGAAAAGGCAGCATTATAGAAACAGTAACAAGATCAGTGGTTGGCAGGGGCTGGGAGTTGGGGGAGGGGTGAGGGGGTGGGACACAGGATTTTTAGCGTAGGGAGACCACCCTCACGGCACTAAAATGATGGATACGTGTCATTACACATTCGTCCAAACCCAGAGAATGTGCCCCACCAACAGCGACCGTGATGTAACCATGGACTCTGGGTCACGGTGACGTGTCACTGTGGGGTCATCGGTTGTAACAAATGAACCACCTGGTGGGGATGCTGATCACTGGGAAAGCTGTGCATTTGTGGGGTGGGAGGTATATGGGAAATACCCACAGCTTCCACTCAATTCTGCTGTGAACCTAAAAGTGCTCTTTAAAAAAAAGTCTACTTAAAATGTATTTCCTGATATTTACCGGAGTTAAGTTTTTTTAAAACAGCTTTTCTTATCTTAGCTCATTTTGTATGGGCCATTCTGATGGGGTGTGAGTACATATTCTGAGTAAATATTTTTTACCTGACCAAACACTGGAGGTGCTATCCTCCCCATTTCCGACCCCCTCTAGTTTTCCTTCCTGGTTAACCAGAGTAGAAATGTCAGGAAGAAAAGTAGTTATGCGGTATTTGCATCAGCTGCATGCAGAGCCACAAAACAACATGGCTACTGAAACCCGTGCTGCTGTCACAGGCTGAATCATGCCCGCCCCCACCCCCAGTTTATATTTGCGATTTTCAATTCCAGCACCTGAGGATGTGACCTTATTTGGAAATAGGGTCCTTGCAGACATAATCACCTAGGGGGGCTTATTAGCATGGCGCTCATCCCATGTGACTGGTGGCATCAGAAAGAGGACACATTTGGCAACGTAGGAGCTCTCCATGGAGAAAGCTGGGGTGATGCTTCTGGCAGCCAAGGAACTCCAGAGACACCAGCAGCCCCCCCAAACTGGGACAGGACTGGAACGGATTCTCCCTCAGAGCTGAAGAGGAACCAGCCCTACTGACAGTGCCCTCGGACTTTCAGCCTCCAGGACCCTGAGACGCCAGATGGCTGTTTGTCAAGCCACCAGGGGTGCGGTACTCTGTGACATCAGCCCGGGGAAACCAACCCAGCTGTGCGTCCGCTTGTTGGTTAGGTTAGGTCGCATTTCAAAGGAAAATAACTGGCGAACGAGAGCAGACCCGTACCTTCGCAGCGGGGGACCGTGGAGCTCCAGACCACATTTCCATCCTGCAGGGTGCAGGTGATAGACTCCGACCCCTGGGTTTTGACAAAGCCATCGTCACAGTGGAAAGAAACCGAACTCCCAAGTAGAAATCTGTCCCCAAAACGTCGCCCATTTATGGGAATCCCAGGATCATGGCACTCATTCTGACCAAATGCTAAAAAGGAAAAAAAAAAAAAATTCTATAATTATAGAATTAAAATACTAGACTATTAAGTAGGTATACTTAAAAAGGAAGAAACAAGCTAACTAATAAAGCGATTTATTGTCCTGAATTTCAGTTAAACACTTACAGATAGATAAATGCATTAAGCAGACAGGATAGTGATATCTAGTAAGACAGAAAGAACGAAGACATGGATAAATATATACAACTATTGTCTACGCTACATTGCACAGTTTGAAAGCACTTTGTGCGTGCACTAAGAAAAACAAGAAATATGGCAGGTGCTAGAAATGATTTTGGTTCAGACACATCTGGGTTAGAATCCTGGCTCTTGTGTTTTTTATCTGCCCTTTGGCAGATATTCTGATGATCTGATTAGATATCTTAATTCACAGATAAGGAATGCCCAGCCTATATCCCAGAGTTTCTGTAATATTAAATGAAATAATTGCTGGCAAATCCTAAGCACAGAGCCTAAGAGAAGTAGGCAGCCAGCAAATTATGATTTATAACTCACATTTAACATTGTTACCTTACTTTATTCACTCAACAACGCATTTAAGTAGATGTTCTTAAATACAATCTGGTTTGCAAATGAGGGCCCTGAGACAAAAAAAAGAAAGAAAAAAGGGGTCTAACCAAAATTCACTAAGTATACCAAGTACTGGTGTTCTAATCCACAGCTCCTGACCCCAAATGGCTCAATCCGTTTGCTACAGTAGTTTTTGCATGGAGGATGATGCATGGGTGGATGGACGGATGGATGCAGGGATGGAAGGAAGGAAGGAAGAGAGGGAAGTTCAGTCCTGTCACGATGCTACGTATCACTGTGAAGCCTCTGAAGAGTCGGCCTGGACACGTGTGGTCAGGGGGCCCGGACACGTGGGGGTGGGGCGGGTGGCAGCAGGCTTACTGGTGTAAGTGATGTTGAACCCCCTGCCGGTGGTGGAGTGGTCGGACTGAAATTCCAAGCGGACGATGTGCCCGCTGCTGGCCAGCTGGGAGGGCACCTCGTGGCCCGAGAAAGTGCCGAGGACGGTTAGGTCAGAAATCCCATCGTCTTTGATCGCCAGGAAGTCAAACTGAGGCTCCACGTCAAAATCGTTGAAAATGAGGTGGATCCTGCTCCCGGGTTCAGAGATGATCAACCAAACGCAGTTCATGTTGTTGCCGTATTCCTCCGGATAATTGGGGGACAGGATAATCCCCGACGACGCAGTGAAGTTGAAGAAACATGAGACTGGGAAGACACAAGCGTACTTTCAAACAGGTCTGCACAGATCCCAATAAGGGGCACCTGCAGCTGGTTGCTGTGGACGCAGGGCTGGCAGCGTCCGACTGTTCAACTGGCAATTCTGAACCTGAACACTCCCTGTTCCCCTGAGTCGGAAAGACAGGATCCCTTTGGACGCACCACCACCAGAGCCAAATGATCGGGCGGAGGCTTGACGCAGAGATCATCCTCCCCGACTTCACGGACACTTGGGGCAAATATTAGAATTTCTAGTTAAAGCTTTCTGCCTTCAGAGGAGCAAACGGTCATATGAAAAGGCATGTCTGTCTCACAGGCACAATTTCCGGAAAATAGTATCCGTGCTATTTAGTCTTCTAGGACGACCTTTCTCTTTACATTTTATGTTTGCCTTTAAAGTGCAGTTTCTCAGGTTATTTATTGTTTATCAGTTACGGGTACAGTTAATAAGTAACAACTCCGAGGAGCAGACCAATGGTTCGGGTGGATAATATAAAAATCTCTTGGGACATTTGTCTCTTAAAGGTGTGTACCTGAAACCAGTTTACGTACGTGTATGCACACATGCATGTATGTACACATGTGACTTTTTGGAGGACACCTGTTGGGTTTATTCCCACATTGTCCAGGCCAAGCTACATCTGGTTACCAAATAAATCTTGCTTTTAAACTGCCATGAAGTGCAAACGTTTGACTTACGAGGAGCAGGCAGTTCTTGGACTGAAACCCAAGCGAACACCAGCCGGGCTCACCAGCGATGTGTCCCTGGTGCAGCATTAGCAAAGTCATACAGACGGGTGCCTGGGGAGGTCTCTCTCGGGCCACCCATGGGAGCCCTGGAGGGAGCCAGAGCTTTTCTGCACAAAACGTTCTTTCTACAGAGAGCCCTGGGCTCCACGTGCTCTAGAAGAGGTACCCACGTCACGGGTCGCTTTTACCTGAGTGAGGACAGCGAGGGAGTGGGCACTGGACAACGCCCCTGCCCCTTCTGGTCCCTGAGGCTCTCCCTAGAGATGCTGACAGCAGCCGTCTCTGTCCCCGGCCCCTGCCTGGCATGCAGCCCTCTCTGTCCCCGGCCCCGGCCCCTGCCCGGCCCCCCAGGGCACAGTACTCACACACACAGCTGGGCTTGTTCCCCGACCACTGGTTGTTCTGCTGGCACGTGATGACCCTCTCCCCCACCAGCTCGAAGGCCGCCTGGCACTCAAAAGTGAGGGTGTCCCCGTGCAGGAAGCTGCTGCCAGTCCGCTTCCCGTAGGCAGGGACCCCAGGGTCCCCGCATCCTCCCTTTTCGATTTCTGAAAATGGGAGAGGACAACGAGCCGTCAAAAAAACAAAACAAAACAAAACAAAACAAAAAACAAAAAACACACATGCAGTGAACATTTGTCAGCAATTCAGAAAGTGAGCGAGTGGTTCCTTCTGCTGGTCTATCTGTAGTTTTTGTTAAGAGTTTCCAAAGGATGCTCCTTTCATCAACATTTAATTACAAAAGCCTGGGGGTAAAAAGGCTAAGTGAACTTGAGAGAAAGGTATTTAATGTACTGTCTCCTAAGGGAGACGAACAGTTACACGGATGCTGGTGACACAAATGCTACAATTAATACATAGATGCCTCTTCCGGCCCACGCGCCTCCTGCACCCTGCCGTTAAAATGTAAACACGTATTGGGGCGCCTGGGTGGCGCAGTCGGTTAAGCGTCCGACTTCAGCCAGGTCACCATCTCGCGGTCCGTGAGTTCGAGCCCCGCGTCAGGCTCTGGGCGGATGGCTCAGAGCGTGGAGCCTGTTTCCAATTCTGTGTCTCCCTCTCTCTCTGCCCCTCCCCCGTTCATGCTCTGTCTCTCTCTGTCCCAAAAATAAATAAACGTTGAAAAAAAAAATTTTTTTTAAATGTAAACACATATTATGTTTTCATCTGTTTTTTTTTATGTAAACAAGATTGTTCATTCGCTACTGAATATTTAAGTCAATAAATGCATTTGAATATTCCTTCCCTCGATCTTAAGACTCGTTTATGAAACAAAGCGAATATATTAATGGTCCCTGGATGAAGAGAAAATGGGCAGAATCAAGCCCCTTTTCATGAAAACACAACTGTAATGAAATAGGGACACAAACACACCAGGAGTATGTATACATAGACTTCAACCGCACCTCCGTCTTAAGTGTTAACTACACAGAATCTATTAAATGAAATAGGCTATTTACTCACATAGAAGTAGTTTTTGAGAGCAAACTATGTGTCAGGCCCTGTTCTAGGTACTGAGGTGACTGAGCAAACAAGACAGAATTCTCGCACTCGTGGGGCTCACATTATATGGAGGGAAACCATGAAAGTTTCAAATGTATATGAGTTTCAGATCACAACAGGTGGGGTTTGAAGCAAAGTGGAGACACTCAAAGGATTACACAATAATAGATGGGGGAGGAAAGAGAAGGTATAAACATCCTGAGGGAAGCCTGAAATCAGCCCTTCTAAGAAAGAGATACCAGCCCAGTGTAGCAGGCACCGATCGCTAGAAAGGAAGGGAGGGACCCCCCCTGAGCAGCCTGTTGGGTTTTTGTGTGTTTTGCCCTGGGAAGAAGGTGTTGCAGGGTTTTAGGATGAGATAGGAGCTGAGCTGAATACAAGTGTAAACATTCTCTGCAGGACTGGTGAGCGCAGGGAGGGAGACAAGCGAATTTCAAGACGCAAGGGATAGTTTCCACGCACACATCCAAAATGCACCGATTGGGTCTGCCTTCTGAAATTTGTCATGGGCTTATTCTAATTTCTTGCACCGACCAAGCACAAACTCAAATTTAGGTTTTATTAGCAATCTAACTACTTTCTAATCCAGTTCACAATTTTGGAGGATGTCTGTAGAATGGCACAGGACTGGGTTGCTGGATGGTCTTGAGGATCGTGCCTACCCTATGTGGAACGTATACACACACCCAGTGACGAGAGGAGAAACTGTACTTCTGAGAGTTCAGGCATACCAAAGCAGTGGAATCAGCCCGTACTATCATAATGCTGTCAAGACTTGCAGTATATGGGATACTGTCACACCTGTTTTCTTAAGCGTAAGAGCAGGAAGCAAAAACAGGTGCAGGGACACAGGTCCAGGGTGCTCCGCTAACCTCCCGGGCTCTCCAGTAAAGAAGGTGACCCTTATAGTGACAGATCCATGGGAACAGAAGTGTTCCTGGGTGCAACGCAGGCCAAAGAAATCACCCAGAGAATGTGTTTTCTTAAGGACAGACGTTGGCGTTCAAGTCGTGTGACTTGACCTGAACTGAGCCACGAGTGGGTTTACTTGAATTCAACACTCGGGATGCCTTGAACCAAGTTGTTGTTGTTGTTGTTGTTGTTTTCCGAAGTGAATCAAAGGCAGTTCACAGCAATGGTTTATAACAAAACCCAGCTTGCAGTTCGTGGGCCTCTCAGTCGGGTAGGGACTGAGCACCCCTGGTCCTGGCAAAGGACACAGCCCTGAGGTCAGGAGTCAGGGCGCCAGACTGGATTCTGGGCCTCCTGGCCTTTGAGTGGCCACCATGAGCAATTGAGTCTCTCAAAAGCCTCGTTTATGCATCATCAGGGACCACTGCCTACCTCAAAGGACAGATGAGGGGGTTAAACGACAGAATTCACACAACATACCCAGCACATAGGGCTCAAAGTGTTAGCCATTATACGAATGTGAGCAAACCTTAGACTTGCAGACGTCAGTTGTGCGTCTGTGGTTCCAAAACCTGCGGTTCCTTCTTACAAGGAAATAAATGATGGCACGTTGGGATAATGCTGTTTCCTACATTAACTGATTCCAAGAACTCCTGAGTGGAGTGCTAGGACACCGCACGGTTGTGGTTAGACCCGCGGTGTGGGTGCAGATGAAGGCCACTGTGCCCCTCCTGCTGGGGTGAAGACAGTCCTGTGGTCATTCACTTCCACCAAAGATGCCGACCGTCGTGGGTCCAGACGCGTCCTTACTAGGTGCTCCGTAGAGACCAGTGATTAGTGGCCAGACAGCGTGGTGTGGGGTCAGCAGGTGTGAGCGCTAGTAGGACTTTTTCTTCAGCCACGGGAGAAGTGTGGTCGTGGCCCGTGATTACACCAGTGTAGCTTCATCTGGAGGAGGTGCGAGGGATCACTCTGCATGCGTGACCCCAACACACTGAGCCCGCTCTTGCCCCCAAATGAGCGTGACACAATCCGCACGGGGTTTTGAAATTCCCCTTGGAGGTCACACTGCCTTCCCTTGAGAATCTGCATCTACTTCACATAGTTTTTGTGAAACTATGGAACAAATGGAAGATGAATAATCAGTGTTGACATTGATATAGCAACCGCAGGAAACCTGTTTCCATACATAACGAAATGTAAGACGTCAAAGATGACCTTGAGAGGCTTTTGTGGAAAAGAATCTGACAGTTTGTTATCAGTCGAAAGACTGAAGTCCCTACAGACCAAAAACAAAATAAAACAAAACAAAAACAAAAAAACAAACAAACAAAAAAGCTGGTCAAAAGATCTCTTCCAAATTATCAATCTAGAAACGGAACTTGAGGAAATATTAGGTGTGATTATTTCTTTACTTCTTCTCTGATATTGTTTATCAGTATCAGCCTTCTACTGGGGACTCTATGACATTCCTACTGATGTGTTTTCCTTATTCTTTTTTTAATCTTTTTTTTTTAACGTTTATTTATTTCTGAGACAGAGAGAGACAGAGCATGAGTGGGGGAGGGACAGAGAGAGAAGGAGACACAGAATCCAAAGCAGGCTCCAGGCTCTGAGCTGTCAGCACAGAGCCCGATGTGGGGCTCGAACTCACAAACCGTGAGATCATGACCTGAGCCGAAGTCGGTCACTCAACCAACTGAGCCACCCAGGCGCCCCTGTTTTCCTTCTTCTTGACAAGAACCTTTAAAAGTACTACATCCTATTATTTCATTTTAATTTTTCTGTATTAAGTTTTCTGAATTTTATGATTTATTTTCGAAGGATATTTTAAAACTTCACCTAAAACAATTCTATTGACACTACATACTTAACATTCATCTCTAACGTGTTTTATTAGGTATATTAGACCTGTAAATGTTTACATAACAAATGAGTAATTGGATTCATCATTTTCTCTTTTATCTTTGTTAATGTTTGTTTATTTTTGAGAGAGAAAGCGCCAAGTGGGGAGGGGCAGAGAGAGATGGGGATAGAGAATCTGAACTGGGTTCTGCGCTGTCAGCACAGAGCCCGAAGAGGGGCTCCAACTCCCAAACCGTGAGGTCACGACCTGAACCCAAGCTGGACGCTTCACCGACTGAGCCCCCAGGCGCCCCGCTATTTGCTCTTTCAATTTATCTGGGCGTTTTTGCTTTTACCAACATACGGGCATTAGATGGCATGGGAGCCAAAGGGCAAGACTGACAGTGAGCCTGGCAGGGGGGCTCTTGCCGTGGCAAGCCCGTGTGGTCTTTCTGGAGAGAATAAAACGTCTGCATAAATGGGATAGCACTCTGGACCAGATACTGGAAAACAGAGCGGTGCCAACAGACGAGCACAGGTAACTTAGAGGTAAATTTTTGAGAACGGTCATGAGAAACACGGAGCTGAACCCTATGAACTTGTCAGTCGTTGGACAGTTTCTGATCTACAAAAGGCAATTTTGTTCAATTAAACGCAAGCCTCTTGACCCACGAGAGCACAGCTGCCCTCCGACACTTGCACGTGGTATGGCGCACGGCTAACGGAGGCCTGGCTGATGACTCATCTTTGCACGTGCACCTGTCATGGCCCCAGCACAGGGCACAGAAGCACAGGGGAACGAATGCTGGCTCCAGTCACAGCCAAGTTCCCCTGGGCTCCTTTACACAGCTGAGTACCTTGCCGCAGGGCCCCTTATCAAACCCTATCTACACAATATTTTTGACACATCGGGGTGCCGTGGTGTTGACTCTCACTTCTGTATCTTCTCTTCAACACTCCACGGGATGTCCTGTCCTCCTCAACCAGCCCACAGGCGTGCACCTGTGGGTACATCCACCTATCAGCTGCCTGTATGTCGTAAAGAGACCCAGCAGCATGCAGTCAGCGTGCATTTCCCAAATACCGTGCGCGTCTTCAACTTAAATTTCTGCCTTTCCGTGAAGGACGCTCGCATTCAGGCCAGAGGCATACTGAACACTCCAGAATCTCTCATGCCGCCGGGCATCCTTCCGTTCTGGTGTCCCCCACCCCCATCTAAGACACCTCCTCTTCTCCTTTCGTGGCACCGCCCTCATTAAAGCCTCTTCAAATCCCCACAGCCCAGGTCTGGCTCCCTGTTCCAGAATTGCCGGGTCCTTTTTTTTGTAGACATTTTAGAACTAATCCAGTCAGGACTGATTTGAGTTGCGATCCTGTCTTTCTGTCCCATCACACTGCAAATTTTTCCAGAATGATGACCGATCCATTACTTTCTCTGTATTTCCCAGTACTAAAATCAGTGCCTGAAACAAAGTGGATGCTGGTATTGTTTTGTTCTTTTACGGACCTTCTGAGATGTCTGACCAGGCTTCTAGCTATAAGACAGGCGGCTGACTTGTTTTGTTCCCTACAAAGAGCTACTAGGCTTTGCCCCATGTCTTAGTCTGTGGTTGACATCTTGGCGCACAGTACATGGACTGTTCTAGCTGAAAGGTCTAAGAAACAAGCAAACGCACCAAATCATGGATCTTGTGAAGACTGCAGCTCGGGCACTCAGCAGAAAATAAACAAATAGTATGAAATATGTCAGACACTGATAAATGTTCCGAAAAGAGAGGACGGGGGGTAAGAGGGAACACAGACCGTGGTGGTCTGTTTCGGGGGGAGGATCCAGGGACACCCTCTGCAAAGCACACATTCGAGCAGAGATGTGAAGGGAGGATGTGTCTGCGAGTGTAAGAGAGAAGAACCCTGCATGGACAGAAGCACGGGGCTGAGTGGGGAATCCACCAGGCAGGGCTGAGGAACAGCCAGACGCCAAGAGTGACTGTACTCCGGTGAGAAAGGGCCAGACGAGCAAAACACAAAAGCAACGAGCGGGTCAAGGACCAGGCGACACAGAACCTCTAGACCTTGACGGGGATATGGTTCTTTCATCACGCTTTCTTATAATCATGCTGTGAGAGCTACAGGATACGGCCAGTTGTTTCCTAATTTATTGTGAAACATTTCATGCTGTAATAAATATTGGAGAGAAGGCGCCTAAACGCCACCATAAAATAAAACACAACTTAGAGGTATCCACTGTATGGATTTTTGCTTCTTTGTTGGCAACAAGTCCAATCCTAAATTATCCTGAAGATGTTAACTTCTATCAACCCCTTTAGATACACTTGGTGGGCGACATGTGTTACAGGAAAGGGTGCCCCACTGAGAATGGAGGTTTAAGTCACAGATCTTTTATGTCACGTATTAGTCTCTTTGGTACTCTTCCAAAATTATTAGCGGAGCACCTCTTACGTGCTAAGCTACTAGGATGAAAAATAATTATCTTCCAGAAGTCTACAGTGCAATAATTTGAACAGACGGATGGATGACCACCGTAACACTCCTGGCGAGATATCTGTCATGGCAAAGATATTCTCAAGTTAGTACTGGGCATCATATGTCTTTAAAATCAAAGCAAGCAGCTGAAAGCAAACCGTGTTCGCCCCGAGTGGTGACCCCGTAGGTCATGGGAAAGAAAGGCTGCCTCAGAGCCACTGCAGAGATGCTGACGCTGCAGCTGGGCTGGGTCCGGAGCAATTCAGCCAAGGGCAGCACTCAGTGGAGCCGCCCACACTCCGTGTCCAGAGCCAGTGGCCGCCACCTTCCCCCGGGTGCTAAGGAGATGTCGCTCAGGACACATTCTACTTGCTTGCAATGTTAATGTCCACCCTCTTGACCAACACCACCATTACTGGCCCCGTTTTCACGATGTGACAGGTCCAAAAGGAAGGAAAAAGCCCTTCTACCTTCTTTTTCTTTTTTTTACATTCTTTTCTTAATGTTGATTTTTGAGAGACACACACAGAGAGAGAGAGAGAGAGACAGCACGAGCAGGAGGGACAGAGAGAGAGGGAGACACAGAATCTGAAGCAGGCTCCAGGCTCCGAGCTGCCAGCACAGAGCCCCCACGCGTGGGTCAAACCCATGGCCTTGAGATCATGACCTGAGCCCAAGTCAGGGTGTAACCGACTGAGCCACCCAGATGCCCCAAGCCCTTCAACTTTAGAACTTTAGGTAAAGCTGATCCTTACATCATTTGGCCCTGTATTATCATCACAGAATGCAATATCTGATAATTTTAAAGATGCCTCTGTATTACGATGTTTTTCCTGTTAACCAGAAGCTTCGAGATTGAGACATTATCAATTGCATTTTTAAAGAGTGAGGCAGGGGCGCCTGGGTGGCGCAGTCGGTTGAGCGTCCGACTTCAGCTCAGGTCACGATCTCACGATCCGTGAGTTCGAGCCCCATGTCGCGCTCTGGGCTGATGGCTCGGAGCCTGGAGCCTGCTTCCGAGTCTGTGTCTCCCTCTGCCTCTGCCCCTCCCCCGTTCATGCTCTGTCTCTCTCTGTCTCAAAAATAAATAAAACGTTAAAAAAAATTTACAAAAATAAAAAAATAAAGAGTGAGGCAGTCTTAATTCTGGCAAAATTAAGCAGGCCCCTCTCTCACCGTGGCCTCTGCGTTCTGGTTTCTTGAAATCAGCAGTTCCCATACTTGCCCACACACCAGCCCTCCCACTCACAAATTCTAGTGTTTCCCAACGAAGCATTTAGCTGCACTGCGAACACAGAGCCTGGGAAGAAGGAGGGACAGCTGCCAAGCAGGACAGGGCCTCCCTCAGGACTGGAGGCAGAAGGACGAGAGAGGCTGGAGTTTTCAAGACGACAAAACTGGCACGCAGCACCTAGCAGGGGTCTGGACGGGGAACATGCAGAATTTCACCCCCTCCTCTCACCCAGCGGGCCTTTCCCTCGAGCGTGTCCACACCAGAACGAAGATAGAGAAAATCCAAAAAAAAAAAAAAAAAAAAAAAAGACTGATTTAGACTGACCCCTGGTAGGAAGTATTTCATAAACAAGCACACAGCGTGCGTGCTACCAAAGGGCAACTGGAATAGTTTCCCAAGAACGGCCCTTAATTTGGACTAAAGCCAAGACGCAAAAAGAGAAACACCAAAGTGGATTTATTCTATATGCCTGCTTAAAAATAATCACATGGAAACGATTCAACGTGTGCGATAAACATACCCGTGAGTCACACCAGCACGGACACAGCCAGGTCAGCTCACACGCCACAACGCTCTCTTTCTCACAGGCCAGAGGATGACACTTAGTGTCACTAAACATTGTGAATCTCATTTGACGAGGACTGCCCTCGGCTGTGAGGAACAAAACGGTTCAACGGACGCTAGCTCGAACTCACGAGCATTTCCTTTTCCTCACGCACCCAGAGGCTGGAGGGCAGAGTGGCATATGGGTTAGGTCGGCGAGAGCCCACATGCTCTGCAGACGCCCGCCCCCTGGACTCACAGGCCAACATCGTGAGCGGTGTGGTCTCGTGACGCAAAGTGGCTGCCACGTCTCAAGGCAGGAGGAGGTGGAGAGTCCAGGCTTCCCACAAGGGCGGCGAGCTGGGTTTTCTCTTTAAAAACCACAAACACATGCACAAAAAACACAAAAAAACAAAAATACCCCAAAACTTTCCAGAGGCTCTATGGGTGCACTTGTCTTTGTCCCCTGTAACTCACCTGGGTCATTCCTACCTTGAAAGATCCAGGAAACGTCACGTTAGACTCCACAGTGTAGGGGGAAAAAAAGTCAGGTATTTGTTTTTGTTTTTTTTTTAATAAATGATAATTTTCATAGATAATCCACAACGTCTGCCACAGAATGTTAGCAAAATTAAAAATTGAGTTGAATTCCTACCAAAAATATCACCTCACTGGGAACAAAACCACCTCCCAGACATAAAATCCTTTCTAATATGTGTGGCTCTGTTCACCAACACAGTGTTTAACTATGCTGCTACCCTGTATTTAGTTTTCAGGGGAAAAAAAGTAGAAATAAGTTTTTAAAAATTTTTTTGGGAATAAGTTGGGAGTTAAATAACTAAGGCAAGTAAATATAAAAGTAAACGTGTTTTGAGACAAAGTGTGAATATGATCAAAATGATTTTCACATAGGTAGAAAAATAACAAATTACGTAAAAAGAAAAAATAAGAGTGCTTCAGGATATAATGAATCAAAACCATTTGGGATTTCTTTTTCTTTTCTTTTTTTAAATTTTTTATTTATTTTTGAGAGAGAGAGAGAGAGAGAGAGAGAGAGACAGAGACAGAGCAGGAATGGGGGAGGGGCAGAGAGAGAGGGAGACACAGAATCTAAAGTGGGCTCCAGGCTCTGAGCTGTCAGCACAGAGCCCGACACGGGGCTGGAACCCACAAACTGAGATCATGACCTGAGTCAAAGTTGTTACTTAACTGACTGAGCCACCCAGGTGCCATGGGGATTTCTTTTTCTTTCTTCATCCTGCCATAAACATCAGGGGGGTCCAAGGCTACTTTTGTTGGAGTAGATGGCAATTCACAGGTACTCTTTCACTGGCTAACTTCCAATTGATTTCTAATTTCCTGGGCTTGAAAGCACATATGGATGGCTGTCCATATAGAAGAGAAAGAGGTACATATTCAAGGGCCAAATAAAAAGAATTTTTAATTTTGGAAACTACGAAACAGGTTTAGTAAATTACTGGCCCTGTTATCAAGTTTTTTCCTAAGGAGATTAACTGTACCGAAATGAAAGGCACCGTTTCTTAGAACATTCCACAGGCTTCTAGTTAGCAGACATAGAATATAAAGTCACTAATTCTTCCAAGTATGTTTCACAGCCAGTTTTTCTCAGAGACAGGAAGTCACACTTGTTAGACATAAGTACCCTATACCTGCTGTCCTAGATAGATATTGGACATTACTTCCTTGACTACACATTGCTTATTAATTTTTACCATAGGTAATTTTTACCAAAGATAAGCATCCTATGTCTATTATATCTACTGAGATCAATGGCTTGTGCCCAGTTTGCAGAGATTATTTTGTGATTGAAATGGGCATTTAGCTATGAATAATCTAAACACGGTCTGGGCCACTTTTTTTCAACTTTGCTCTATAATTAGGCACAACATTTGGGCACTTGATTATCCAATTATCTGTGCATTAGAGCAAATAGCAAATTGCTTCTGGAGAATCTTGGCACCGCCCACGGGTACTTTATTAGGTCATCTCTTCAGAGTTGGCACATAATCTGTTCAGGCATGTGTTCTTGTTAGACATTTCATCTTATACGATAATGTCATCTTACCCAAGGATACGGCTCTGCCCTAAATTGGCAACACAGGATGTCAGCACAGCAGGTAATTATCAGGGAATACCATAGTGAATTAACTGTTAATCAATAGTTATTCAGAGTTGTTATGGAATGAATTATATACCACCACCCCCCCACACACACACACACACAATTTATGGTGAAGCCCTAACCCTCAATGTGGCCATATTTGGAGGTGGAGCCTTTAGAGATGTAACTAAGTTCGATTCCCTAGGACTGGTGTCTTTCTTCTTTTTTTTTTTTTTAATTTTTTAATGTTTTTATTTATTTTTGAAACACAGAGAGACAGAGCATGAGCAGGGGAGGGGCAGAGAGAGAGGGAGACACAGAATTGGAAGCAGGCTCCAGGCTCCAAGCTGCCAGCACAGAGACTGATGTGGGGCTCAAACTCATGGACTGTGAGATCATGACCTGAGCCGAAGTCGGACACTTCACCGACTGAACCACCCAGCTGCCCCTGGACTGGTGTCTTTCTAAGAAGAGGAAGAGACACTAGGGCCAGGCACACATGGAGAGGAAGCTCTGTGACGACTCAGGGAGAAGACAGCCACCTGAAAGCCGAGAAGGGAGGCCTCAGAGGACATCAAAGCTGCCGGCACTGTGATATTGGACTTATAACCGTGCAACCATGAGGACGTACACGTAAGCCCCCAACGTGTGGTGTGTGTTACGACAGCCCCGACACACTAACACGAGTGTGAAGACACGATATCTATAAATTGTTCTTCCCATGACGTGAAATTATTGTAGAGTACACGCGTCCTTCCTTAGGTCAAGATCGGTCGCTCTTACTTTCTCTGGCAAAGGTTTTCTACTTAACTGACTTCGGTTTCGAAATCACTCCCCTGGCAGATGCTGAAAATCGTCAAAAGGAGGAAGCTCCTTTGATAAATGTTTCCTAAAAAGACTCTTGAGAGCACTGTTTGCAATTCGGTGAAAAATTATTTTTATGAAGCCCAGAGGGAGAATTACTCTCTGATTAGAGTAGCATACAGTTCCTGGGAAACTGGTTTGTTTTTATTCCACCAGTTCTCTGACCATGTGAGGACAAGAAGGCCCTTGCTGATGGTGACGATGGAAGCCTGGGGGTCTGTCGTGGGTTGGGGATTGTCAGAGTTCGGTGAGAAGGAGTAGTCAGCACATGTGAAGAAGAAAAAGGAGTTTCTGGGAACTTCTGGTGACAACAAGTTCCTCAGGACACAGGAGGGAGTTGTCAAGTGCTCACTGTTGGCCAAGTTCAAGTGTCTAATTCTCCTCCCACTCTCTGGAGGGCCCAAGCTTGATCCTTAACTTCCCCATCTTTTACGAGAAGGAAGGTTGTCCTGGACCAGCAAGTTACCACAGGAGAGCACAGGAAGGGGTGCTGCTGATTAGGGTGGATGAAGGGAGCCTATGCTTTGGTCTGTTGTCAACAACACTCACCTAAGTTCCGCCTGAGGGTCAAGGACCATTAGTCCTGGGAAGGCTGAGTGCACGGTTCACATTGTTATCACTCCACATGGTCAACTCCATCCTGAGTAGCAGAAATACACCCTGTCTCCCCATGAGGCCCATCCCCTGCTGTCTGTCACACTGTCAGAAGACCTACTTTTTCCACCCTAAAAGCAACTTGCTCATGAGGATAACACATATGTATGTCTTCTTGCTCAGAATTTTCCAGTTCTTCACCCTGTTCCGTCACTTAGGGAGGTCCCTGTGGTCCACCCATGCATCCCGACCCATGTGCTCAGGATGGCGGTCATCAACTTGTGCTTTTCTGCACAACCTCCTTTGGAGGCAAACGCAGAGATCCACACCTTCCTTGGTGCGTTTCCCTGCCCCGGTCCCCCTGTTCACAGAATGCTCTCACCATCAGCTTATCCTTCTTCCAGCTAATGCTGGTCCCTAGTCCGTCAAAGATGGATAACTCCATCCTTTCTTCACATTTCTCCAGCTTGTTATTCGGTCAGGTCCATAGAAGAACGGTGAGCGGAGAAACACTAATCTCTTATCAGTGATGAGAATTGTGCCCTATTCCTTTCATACATTGCAAGAATTCACTTGGGGTGTAAAAGGTTCCAGTACCACCTGCATTATTATAATTTTGTTATTTGTTGTTGTTATGAAGAGCACCACATGCTGAAAACACTTAGAGTAAAAGTAGTTCACATATCACAACTATTTCTGATGCAATGGGGATGTTTCCTTCCATGTGTTTCCACTTTATGTTACGGTTCTCGAACCCACGGAAGAATATTTTAAAGTTTCAGCAAGATTTCTTTAGTTTCAAAAGACAGCAAGTACTGTAACAGCTTTTAAATGCACTCTCTTCCCTGGTGAACATATTTTTGTTTCAGTTGTAGTAGAAACCAGCTTTAAAACCCTATGTACGTTATTTAACCTTAATGAGAAACAAAGGCCACAGGATTGGAGGATTGTTGATGTCCCTTCCGGTTTTATATTTTTGTGACACTCTGAAATCTCACATTTAGAACTTAGCAAAAAATACGAACCGTATTAATCACGGCTTAAGTTTTACTAAAAACATTGTTTTAGGGCCATCTCAGAGAACATACACAGTTCACTCATGGATTCTGCCACTTGTCCTTCCAGACCCCAAATACCCCACACAAACACGTTCTACAGCATCCACTACACTCCCACACGTTTGAGTGGCTCCTTGGTTAGGGTTTCATTGTTCATCACCCAGGACTGTCTGTGTCCACCCAGCACTGCTGCCTCTATGACCATCTCACCGTTTCGCACCCTGTCTCTTCATTCCACTTTCTATGCTGCAGCCAAAACAATGTTTCTAACCCTCAAACCCGGTGATGGCCCTAACTTGCCGGAAATGCCTCTGGCGACCTCCATTCTTAACTCAAAGTCCTTTCATGTAGAAAGCCCGGCACAATCTGGACGCTAACTCCTCTGGGCCACCTTTCCTTACTCTCTTCCTTGCGATCTACCATCCAGCCTCCAAGTTCTGATCGTACTCTCTTTCCATCCTTCACGCCCACTGTAAACGTTGTGTCCGCCCTGCCTATCGGCTCCCCAGGTCAATTCACTGTCCGTATTCTCATTTCAACCGTGCTTGCGCTCTGGTAGCTTGTATCCCACGATCTGCCTGCGTCTCACTCTTCTGTAACACATGTCACTGTGCATTATATTTATCCTTTGTGCTTTACGGTAAGCTCCACGAGGGTCTACTTTACCGACTGCTCAATCTCCAGCAGCTAGTCAAGTGACCAATGCACAGTACATGCTCTTCAAAGTTATTTTATTTTTTTAATGTTTTTAAAGATTCTACTTTTAAGTAATCTCTACACCCAACACGAAGCTTGAACTTAACTGCCCTGAGATCAAGAGTCACATGCTCTACCAGATGAGCCAGCCAGGTGCCCCTCCTTGAAATTTTTCTTAATGAATGTCATAGAGGTTTATATTTATACATGTTTTTTTATATGTTTTTGTTTCTATACTTGTAACTCTCACCATATTTCAGATGTATTTGCTCATTCATGAAATAATTTCCAACTCCTAACTGACCTAGGATCCAGGATGGGGTAGGTGGGTTTTATTTATATGTAAAGACAAAATAATTTTGTAGTAAAAATAATAATGATGCATTCATGGATAAGTATAAGCTGTGTTCATAAGAAGAAGGTTTATTTTTAATTTTTTTAATGTTTATTTATTTGGGGGGGGGGAGGGGAATAGTGTGAGTGGGGAGAGGGGCAGAGAGAGGGAAACAGAGAATCCCAAGCAGGATCCACACTGTCAGCACAGAGCCTGACACGGGGCTTGATCTCAGGGACTGTGAGATTATGATCTGAGCCTAAGTTGGATGCTTAATGGACTGAGCCACCAGGCACCCCCATAAGAGTTTTAATATCCCCTGGATCCTTTTATGAAGTGTAATCATGTTTTAGCCCTTGTCCTAGATCGGAAAGAAAAAATGAAAAAACATACAAGTAATAGATGGAAAATAAAAATACTGTTTTCTTTACTTACAAAATGCATCTATTTTATTTGGAAATGTACCTCCATGTTTTCATGATAGTATCTTAGATAACACACCGTATTGCCAAGTGCGAATGATTTATCAGGAGTAAAGTTTTACAACATACCATGTGCTGTTCCCACTGGTGTGTATTATCCCCCTAAATCTATTTTTTTAAGTTCATTTATGTATTTTGAGAGAGTGAGCAGGGGAGGACAGAAAGAGAGAGAGAGTGAGGGGGAGAGAGAGAGAGAGAGAGAGAGAGAGAGAGAGAGAGAATCCCAAGCAGGTTCCGCTGTCAGCACAAAGCCTGAAACACAGGGCTGGAACCCACGAACCGTGAGATCATGACCTGAGCCAAAACCAGGAGTCGGATGTTTAACTGACTGAGCCCCCCAGGCGCCCCTCCCTAAATCTACTTTTTGACAAAGTCAGACAATTTCTGTTTGACATGGTAGATACACCAGGTTGCGGAGGTCTTGGTCACTACACGAATATTTATTTGGATTTTTAAAATGATTACTCAATTGATCCGGAGTGACGTGATCAAGATGGTGACATAAGTCATCCCAACTACATCCCCCCCCCCCCAAAAAAAAGAAGAGCAACTAGCAACAATCCAGAGAGAAGAAAACCCTGAACTCAGAGGTGAGGCTGAGGCAGCTCCTGGACCACCCCCAACACAAAGAAGAGCTGCATTTCTTTCTTTCTTTTTTTATACAAACAAGAACACACAAGCCTAAAATGTATATGTAACCACGAAAGATTCCAAAGAGCCAAAGCGATCTTGAGAAAGAACGATGTTGGAGGCATCCCATTTCCTGTTTTCAGACTACACTGCCAAGTTTTCGCGATCAAAGTAGTATGGTGCTGGTGGAAAAGCAGACATACAGATCAGCGGACCAGAATAGAGAGGCCCAGACATAAACCCACGTATCTACAGTCATTTTACAAGGGAGCCAGGAACATTCAATGAGGAAATGATGGCCTCTTCAACAAAGGTGTTGTGAAAACTCAGCATCTACACGCAAAAGAATGAAAATGGACTCTTACACCACACACAAAACTAACTCAAAGTGGAATGAAGTGAAGAAGACCAAAAACCATGACATGCCCAGGAGAAAACAGGGACAAAGTTCCTTGACATGGGTCTTGGCAATGACTCTTTGGATATGACACCAACTGCATAAGCAGCAAAAGCAAAAATCAAGCAGGACCGGTTCTGTGCAGTGGAAGAAATGATCAACTATATGGAAATACAGCCTATGGAATGAAAGAAAATATTTACAAATCATTTATCTGGTAAGAGGTTAATATCCGAAATACGTAAGGAACCGATACAACTGAATAGCAAAGAAACAGTGATAACAAAATTTAAAAAATAAGTAAATAACCTAATTGAAAAGTGGCCAAATCACCCGAATAGACATTTTTTTCAAAGAAGACATACAGATGGCCAACAGGTAGCCCAAAAGGTACTCAAACATCACTCATTATCAGGAAAAGGCAAATCGGAACCACAATGAGACATCGCCATAACCAGCGCTTTCATCAGAAAGACAAGAAACACAGATGCTGGCGAGGATGTGGGGAAAAGGGACCCCTCACGCACTGTTGGTGGGACTGCAAACTGGGGCAGCCGCTGTGGAGAACAGTATGGAGGTTTTCCCCCAAATTAACAATAAAGCTACAATATAAGTCCAGCAGCCCCACCTCTGGACATAGACCTCAAGGAAACAAAATCACTGTATTGAAGAGATATCTGCCCCCCCCCCATGTTCACCGCAGTGTTACTTTTTTAATAATAAGCAAGACATGGAAACATTGCAATCATTTGTGCATGAATGAATGATTTTTACAACTGTGGCGTATATAATGGAATATCATTCGGTGATGAAAAAGAAAGAAATCCTGCTATCTGCCACAACACGGATGAACCCTGAGGGCATTATGCTAAGTGGGGGAAGTCAAACAGAGATCAACACTGCATAATTTCACTTACAGGTGGAATCCTATAAAACTGACCTCACAGAAACCGCAAATTGGTGGTTGCCAGGGGTGGGGCGGCTGGGAGAAGGAGGGAAGGCAGTCAAAGGGTACAGACCTCTAGTTGTAAGTTGTGATTCACCTTATAATGAGAAGTCCTGGGAATGCAACACATACCATGGGGACTAGAGTTAATAACACTTACCGTACACTCGAAAGTTGAGGAGAGAGCAGTGGATCTTAAAATTCCTCACCACATGCACACACGCGCACACATACACACACACACACACACACACACACACACACACACACAGATGGTAGTTACGTGAGGTGAGAGGTCAACGTTATTTTGGTAATCACTTCTCAATAGACATGCATGAAATCACACGACGCACCTTATACGTACACGGTATTACATGCCAATTTTATCTCAATAAAGCTGGAAAAAATATCATAAAATTGATGTGTTTTCATGTGGGTTCCACAGATAAAAAGTTCCTGTACATTCCATGTGGTTTCTCACAGGACTGCAATCCACCGATTTCTTCAGAAGCCACGCTGCCCCAGCTACTGAGGTAACACTTCCTTACAGGTGTTAGTAATGCCACATTTTAGAAAACAAAAGCTTTTCTCTCTGTTAGTGTCATTCCAAAGTAACCTACGCATCGGGTAAGGTTGCACAGTTATCTGTGCACTCACTCTTGTGGTAAAGGCAATTCCACACGGCTTGCGAGTCTACCCTTCTCAATGGCTACTTGACTGTCGCTTCTATCCTGAATTTAGGGTTTAAGAAAACAGTCACTAGCATAGATAAAAGGTAATCTGTGGCCACCAGATAACTACTGCTTTGGGTGGGTGCTGGTGAGCGGATGACAATGTGCCCAAGACCAGCGAATTTCATCTTCTGGAGAGGGAAGCGACAGTGGACACATTCTGGTACGCACCTGCTCCTTGATTCTCATTTTTCCTGAGGTTCTGACTCAAATATCTAAAATAAGTGATTTCCTTTCACTATCTTTAGAGAACAAGACTGAAGGGGTGCCTGGGCAGCTCAGTCACTTAAGTGTCTGACTCTCGATTTTGGCGCAGGTCCTGAGCTTACGGTTGGTGGGTTCGAGCCCCGCGTCGGGCTCGGTGCTGACAGTGCAGAGCCCTCTTGGGATTCTCTCTCTCTCTCTCTGTTGTTCACTCAAAATAAATAAACTTAAAAAAAAAAAAAAAAAACCACGAGATTGCAACAAATGAATGACAATCCACTCATGCTGTCTGCGCCTGAGCGTTTGCCCCTGGTGGACACGGTGTAAGCTTGCGGGGTTACGGAAAACTGTGGATGTAGGCGTAATCGGGCACTTGGAAGGAACGAAACCTCCCGTGACCATTTCTCTTCTAACACAATCCCCAACGTCACCCCCGAAAGTAGCAGACGGCTGTTACAGTGGCCCGTGCTTGTTAAAATTATGTGTAATCATGCTTAATTACGCTGTTGAGGGGAAATTCTGTTGTGTACATAAAATACTGTATTTGCTTTTCACACAAATGTGCTTTGTTTGACTAAAATAAAAATGAGATGCTTTTAAAGGTACTGTCAACGGCAAAGATGGGCCGGGAATGAGATTGCTCTGTTTCTCTTTCCTCTCTGTGGCCCTGCTGTGAAACTCCGGATCCGAGAAATCCAGGAGGCAGGAACCACAGAAATGAACCGTTTTCAGTTCTTCACCCTCGTCTCATGGAGGCTATGGGAGTGTCAGTATCCAAACTCAATTTTAGCGCTGTCCAAATTATTTGCAAGGGCTGTGGAGGTTGAGAACTGTATTTGTGGTGAGGCCCAGGAAGATAAGACACTGGGTTCCAGGGAGCACTATTCCGAAAGTGACCATTTTATTCCAAATACTGATCAGCTACAACAGGAGGCCAAATTTCCCTGATCTCCCTGCTGATTGGTAAGCTGATTTGGGATTTGTTTTTATTTATTTATTTTTGAGAGAGAGAGAGAGCAAGAGAGCAGGGGAAGGGCAGAAAGAGTGGGGAAGAGAGAGAGAGAATCCCAAGCAGGTTCCGCACTGTCAGTGCAGAGCCCGACGTGGAGCTCAAACTCATGAACCACAAGATCATGACCTGGGCAGAAATCAAGAGTCTGACGCTCAACAGACTGAGTCACCCAAGTGCACCTTGATTTGGGGGGTCAGAGGACTGATCCTGAGCCAACACTCCTCGGTGTCTAGCATAGAGGCCTGGCCTGGTCTCTGATGTCACTGCCGTCCAGCGAGCCTGCTGCTGTGTCAGGGCGTGAGACGCATTTGCGCCTTCCACCGCCGTCAGAGAACGCCCTGACCCGTGATCAGATGCGTGTGACTGCACACACCCAGGCCAAAATACGTTAGGAAACAGCAAGGCACAATGAGAGCCTTTAAAGTTCATCGTCTTTCCCACTGTTACAGGTTGTTTCCAAAAACATGAAAAACAATTTAAAGAGCCATTAGTAATGACAAGTCCCTGAGAATAAATGAAAGGCATGTGTAAGGCAACCTCCTTTCCAGAATTCATCAGTAAAAATTCAGTTATAGAAATAATCTTACAGGATTTTGTAATTTTACTTTCATTTATGTTACACTCAAGGTACACAAATAGTTAATGTTTTTTTCAGGGGGGGGGTTACAATTTTTGGATTCTGAGACCATAAGCAGTACTCGAATGGTGAACCTTATTCAGGCCGGGGTTCTAAAAACACGAGCTGGGCTGTGTCATCGTCCCTAACCTCAGCAGGAGCCCCACCCTTATGGCCAGAGAGTGAAATGTTTGAGCGTGTGTATGCGGACATCTTCCGAGTGGGCCTGTGAGGTTGACAGTGTGTTCTGACCAGATGCTCCCGGTTTATATTCAACTCTGTGCTCACTGTCAACATTAAGATACAATCCACCACCTTGTAGTTTCTAGCAGGCTTACAGGAAAAGGAAGGAAGAAGTTCCTGCTCACCAGATGACCTGAGTCATTAAAAAGGTGTAAAATACTTGTACCATTCTAGAATTTCTATTTTGAAGTAATGAAAATGGACACATTATTTGTATTTTAAAATGAATATACACCTCTACACACACACACACACACACACACACACACACACACACACACACACGTATATCTGAGTTTGACAAAAGATATATACATATCTTTTATACATATACACACATATGTAAGACATCAGGAGAACGATATTCAAGTAACACTCCACTAACTTGGAAATTCAGATAGCTGGGAAAACTCTTTTCTAGGCAATCCCTTTAAAACAACCATGACCCAGGGTCCTATGCAGGAAGAAACTAGAAGAAAAGTAGAGAAATGATTCAAATTTGTTTATTCACCTGCAAGTTCCTAAGAAACAGCACACGTTCTCATTAAAGACCAAAGAGCTAACACCTCAAGTTAAAAAAGAAATTCTGAACATGTCACACAGCTTTACACACCAAAATTCAAAAAACATTGGTAAGTAAAAAAAATGCTTCCTGTGACTGACAATAATCATGGCTATTGTTTCTGTCGGTCATCTAATAATCAAGTTCATGTTACATTAAAAGACCAATACTACGTGTTTATAGTCTTCTTTCATGCTGTACATTATAAAAAAGGCACTAAAAGTCACGTGAAGTTTTACTGTGGTGGTGGCCAGTTTACTACAATAATTGAAAACAATAAAACTGCATTCAGCTGGTTCTATGCTCATTTTCAGGGTGGAAAAATGAAAACTATATTTTAAAGTTTTATGGAATTATTACACAACTTTTTAAAAACTTTTTAATGTTTATTTTTTAGAGACAGATAGAATGTAAGCAGGGAGGGGCAGAAAGAGAGGGAGACACAGAATCCGAAGCAGGCTCCAGGCTCTGAGCTGTCGGCACAGAGCTTGACGTGGGGCTTGAACTCACAAATCGTGAGACTGTGACCTGAGCTGAAGTTGGACGCTTAACCCACTGAGCCACCCAGGCACCCCTAGGCAACTTTTGAAAAATTAAACGGATAATACAAGATATCTGCAAACTAACTCTAGAGGAAAACTCATCATCATAAAAAAGGGCAAGGGCTGGTTTGGAGACTAGATCCAGGGACTGGCCAGGCATGTTGCGGGGGGTGCGTGGGTGGTGGATGGCAAGAAGGACTCTCCTGAGCCCGCAGCTCCCGAGGAAGCCACATATAAGGTGTGCAAGGCTAAGGGTGTATTCACAAGGTAAGCAGAATAAGTAGATGAAATACCTGGTTATTATCAATCAGAATAAAAAACAGCATTGTCCTCTATCCTACCACACAACCCTCTATCATTTCATTTACGCAAAACCATGAATGGAGAAAAATGGCAGTTTTTGTACACGCCATTAAATATCGGCACATGAGGACGAAATATTTACCTCTATGGATTATGTTCTAAATCCCAGAGGTAAGTGGTCCCAAATTTGTAAATTACAGATCCTAAAGTCTCATAGAATGGCTCCTGTCACCTGTAGTCAGTTGAGTCTTCCTATGAATATCTGATCAATAAGACGTCTGCTGGCCACTCTGGTCCTCATCAATATTTATTTTCTCTGAAATTCAGTTTAATTTATTTTAGGTTTGGTCCCTCTCTCCCTTGAAGAGATAGTGATTTCCTGCAGAGCGGGTTGACGCTTTAGCGGCTCAGTGGTCCTCTGAGACACACCCTAATTCTGGGGATCTGCCAAATGTGCAATAATTAATCTTGGGTTTGTTGATGGAGCGGGAAAGAGACAATGCTTTCAATAGGTTGAATATGAAGGAGAACCAAGAGTTCTGGGTGCGGAGAAATCTTTCCAGAAATCGTTTTTGCATTCAGGCTTCATAAAATGCTCTCTGATAAGAATCTTTTCACACGTATCCTGTGTACCTCTGTGATTCTTACAATTGAGCGTCTATGAAGGTACCTTAAACACTATAGCATCAAAGAAAGTCAGTTGGAAAACCAAATCAGCAGACACAAGAAATAATGGTAAAGCTTGTAAAAGAGCACATGACAAAGAGAGTAGATGAAGACTTGCTATGTGGGAATCTGGCTGGAAAATAATCAAGTGTATGAAATCTTTGTTGGCTCTGTTTCTCTGATTCTCATGATCTTATACAATTCTTACCTATGCTAGTTATACAGAAATAGGAACAAAAAAATAAACAGAAGAAATTACTTTCTCGTCATCATTGCTCATTCCAGTCTAGCCATTTTTTTCTTTAATCAGCCCACCTGAGGAATAAATTATGTGAATAAAATCACCACCTATAAATGAGCAGTTTGATGAGTTTTTATTTAATTTGATGAACTGGATGGAGGTATATGGCTGCGTCCCCACCGATGGAATCGCGCCACAGACCTTTGTGTCCCTCCAAGAATTCTCTCGTGTTCCGTTCTCACTAGAGTCCTCTCATTTCCCTGGCTCTTGGCAACCAACCACGCAATTTCTCTCATCATGATTTTCCCTACTACAGGATTTCATAGAAAGGGAATCATACAGTTCTTTCATTTTGGGGGGTCTGGCTTCTTATGCCTCACATAATGGCTTTTGGATTCATCTGGATGGTCTTATACATCAGGACATATTACTTCTTTACAGCTTAATGTAATGTGGACATACCACAATTTGTTTATCTGATTACCAGTTGATGTACATACGAGTCTTTTTCAGTTTAAGTTATTTTCATTTACTACGGATAATGCATATGAACACACAAGACTCTGTGTGTCTTCATCTCTCTTGGGAGATTGCTTAGGAATGAAACTGCTCCATTGTGGAATCAGCACCTGCCTTGCCCATTCTTCTTGTGTCCCCTCACTACTCGGACAATGGACATCATCTCCACCAGTCCCGTGGCCCCAGCCCTTTGGTTTAAACCAGTTAATTCACGCATGCAAAGAACCAAACACCTAAGTTACCTAGCTGTTTTTAGACACTCACCAAATCAGGAAAATTATCTCATACTGTCAGTTCTCCTTGTTCGTGAAAAAGCAGACTCTCCAATGGTTTCTAGAGCGATTTTATTACAATTCATCGCTTTTCAAGAGAGTTTGTTTTATGTACTCATTCTTCAACTACCAACAGGGACACGCGCTTATCAATATAGGAAGCTAATTTCCATGTGAGGGCAAAATTTAAATATATCACGATTTACATAAAGTTTACTGCACTTGGTTGATAAAGCCAGATATTGTCAAGTGTAGTCTATTAATGAAAAACGCAATTTGATCTGATTAAACGTTTAGGAAAGGACTAAATAGCTGGCTACATTGTCCTATTACTGCATTCGCTGAGAGTACGTCAAGCAAAACAGATCACAAGGTTAACGTGTAGTCTGTGTCCATTCACGATTGCATATGCATACGTGCAGCTCCGTGAGTGCGTGCAGATCAGGGGAGGGAAACAGGAAGATTCTTCAGTTGTTGTTCCTGTCCTTCATGGCATGATACTTAGGAAGTAATAAAGGTGGCCCCCCGAATATCACCCGAGTATCATAATTTGGACACAAAACTTCCTTACTCACGGATTAAAAAAACATGTGAATTCCTGTGCTATAAAGTGGCATTCCTTCCTTTGCCGTTTCCCTCAGGATCGACTGGCTTGTGTTACTCAGAAATGGAAAATACGTACACTTTCTAAAATGTCACCTGCCATTCAGATTACAGTCTCATACGACAAGGTGCATGCAGCCACGGACTCTCACGGAGCCGTGCGGCACTGCGGACCTCCAAGGGTCGGAACTGCCTGGGGGGTGAGTATCTTTGGACACAGTTACGGGGCATGTGCAGGGCAAAATGCCCTGTGGCCGCAGCAGGTAGCCCAGAGATCTTCCATTTTCCTGCTGCTTTTGTTGTTCTGCGACTTCTGCCCTCGAGAAACCCACGGACACAACTCTGGCTGGGTTCAGGTGTTCTGTTTCTGCCCGAAGGACAGCGCATCAAGCCAAGGAAGACCAGAGCACGCTCTCGCACATGCAGGTGACAATGACTGTGGACCACCAGGACCCATTAACGCGGACCCGGCCAGAGGAGATCATGGCAGGGTTGGCAGCTCGAGCCCAATGCGGCCGAGCAGCAAGGTCTGAGCTGGGTTTGAGCAAAAGGGATTTTATCTCAGGTAGAACTGCATTACTATGAAACCAAAACGCAGGTCTGTGCAGGAAAAGAAATAGCAAACCGGAAGCTGCACCACCAAAATACCCTTAATAATTTGTGAAAACATAAAAGAGCAAAGCCAGGTTACTGCCTGAAACTCGTATTTTATAACATTTTCCAAATCTGTATTTGCCTGTCTGTCACATTTTTCTTTAAATAATGGCAAATATAAGGGCTGGAATTCGCCGCTTTTGAGAAAGCTGATACCCCCACTAGACTCAGGGCACGGTTCTCTGGGAGGCTCCCGTGCCCCCAGGTGAAAGGCACTGCCTGGTTTCCTTTTCAAACTGGAAGCGATTCTGTTCTGCAGATTCAGTCGTGTGGATCACGTCAGAGTCACAGATACTTGAGAACACCTCTTGACTTCTCTTGAACATAGTCTGACATGTCTAGCTCTTTCATTTTTATTTATTTATTATTTATTTTTGAGAGGAAGAGAAAGGGGAGGGGCGCAGAGGGGCAGAGGATCCGAAGCGGGCTCTGTGCCGACAGCACAGAACCCAATGTGGGGCTCAAACTCACGAACCGTGAGATCACGACCTGAGCCAGAGTAGGATGCTTAACCCACTGAGCCACTCAGGCACCGCTCTTTTGTTTTTACTTAGGACTATCACTTCCAAGTCACTGATGGGAAGTAAGCGGGGGAGAGTCTACGTCGGCTCTTCTAGGAAATGCACACCTCCCCTTCCTCCATGTCACCTGGAGCAGTTGCTCCTCACAAACAACAGGACAGATGATGAACATGTGACGATGATACACTGCTTCCCTTTCCCATCTGCCAGTTTCAAAGCCAGACGCTATGATTAACTGTTAAAAAAAACCTGTTAACTCTCATCCTTTTTAACATTAGGGACCACTACCTCAAATATCACACCAAGCTTGCCAGTGGACATAAATAGGGGCCAGGTACCAGGTGATTGGTGCTAAGTGATACATAATGTGCCGTGCCTGGTTACGTTACCTTTTAAAACACTGGGCACCTGTTGGAATGAGCACTGGGTGTTGTATGGAAACCAATCTGACAATAAAATATATTTAATAAAAAAAAATAAAAACTAAAACACTATGAAGCATAACAATGTTCAGACTTCACTGTGCTTTGAAATACTGTGGCCGCCTGACTTCGTTACGAACCACAGAACGCCATGATTGGCGTGGGAAACAGAGGTTGAAGACAGGAAAATGAAGAAGAAAGAGCCCCTAGTTTTTAAGAGTCCTAGTTCCTAATAAGTAGACGATTCAGCCCTCTCGTAAGAATAACTAGAAGTAATCATAAAAATTAAGTAGTGCCAGTAACATTTAACTATTCACCAGTTCCTACAGGTATATTTCTGAAAGACTTAAAATGACTCCTATAGTCAAATGCTAAAAATGGTCAATGAAGATGAAAGAGAAGGAAACTACTTGGTACTAACTGACTCTTGAATATGGAGATTATTTTACACTCTGTGGGAACCTTTTGCCATCAATAATATTTATGGGAAAATATTCGTGTTTCAGATCTCTTAGCTATGAAACAATTTATTAGGCCATCCTCTGCAAACCTCATATCCATAACACCGTCCTGGCAAATACCGATCTTCCAAAACTTCTTTTATAACGTTTTTTGTTGTTTTTTTCCCCAAATTCCATGGACATGTAAAGGCAGTATTTAACGTACTCTGGCTACTAATAAGCTGTTTTAATCAAATGCAGAAATGAAATAAACGCTCATTTCAAAACCCTCTCAGAAGGACCAACTGCCTAGACAGAAGAGGTGTTTGTATGTCAAATCGACCTGTGCCAGGGTGTGATGTGAGCATCTGTGAAAGAGCTGAGCTGGCAAATCTTTCAGCCAGCAAGTGGCCTTACCGAGGCCTGGATCAGGCCAAGGGGTTTTAACATCGAGACGTGAAACTGAGCCTTAATTCAGTCAAGAACCTAGCGATTTTATCAAATTGCACTATCTGGTGATAACATCTACCTTTTCTCCTCCCTGGATTTCATTAGGAAATAGGTTCTATCCTGCCAGTGCCTGAGATTTGACATTAAGTACAGTGAAAAATAGGATGATGTATGTTTTAAAAGCCCCAGACAATTTCTACTAGACTGTTGGAGGGTATAAAAACAACACCGTGTGCAATGAATGCGTAATTAACACTCAAGGGGAACAAAGACAGAAGAAACCTCCCTGATGCAGTTTCCAAGGAAGGGTAAGCGCCTCTGAGGGAAGCACAGCTTTGGAAACTAGGGGGAATGTGCAGATTGGGGCAAAGGCCCTGACAGAAGCTGGACTTCAAAGAAAGGACACGGGACAGCAAATAACGTAGGAGCTCTCCATACCGCTCCCAAATGCGTCTGCTGAGACCATGTTCCCAAAGTATTCTAATTTATTTTTTTTTAATTTTTTTTCAACGTTTTTTATTTATTTTTGGGACAGAGAGAGACAGAGCATGAACGGGGGAGGGGCAGAGAGAGAGGGAGACACAGAATCGGAAGCAGGCTCCAGGCTCCGAGCCATCAGCCCAGAGCCCGACACGGGGCTCGAACTCACGGACCGCGAGATCGTGACCTGGCTGAAGTCGGACGCTGAACCGACTGCGCCACCCAGGCGCCCCGACCAAAGTATTCGAATTTAAATGATGGCTCAGAACAAGATTTTCATGCACACCTAGCACAAAGGCTAAAGCTTAAAAGATGGACCGCACGGAATGTTGGGCGAAACGCAGAGAAAGGAAACTGCTTACGGCAACGTAGAATACTACCACCATTTGGGAGGCAATGTGACAGCTTCTTAAAAAGTGAAACACACCCTAAGCACGGACAGCATCGTCCCACACCTAGGTGGTTGCTGGGGGAAAGGGAAGTGTAGGTGCAAAGACTGGTTCTCAGATGTTG
Organism: Herpailurus yagouaroundi; assembly: GCF_014898765.1. Classification (NCBI taxonomy): domain Eukaryota; kingdom Metazoa; phylum Chordata; class Mammalia; order Carnivora; family Felidae; genus Herpailurus; species Herpailurus yagouaroundi. The sequence goes on from NW_024412412.1 coordinate 2,749,243, forward strand.
ATAGGAATTTTATTCTTAATAACCTCAGCTGGGGCAAAGAGGCACAAAGGTTCTGTGGGGGGTGATGGAAACGTTCCGTGCTGTCAGCGTGTAACAGGGAAGCCACGTGGACGCATCCGTCAGGACTGATCGATTATGCGTTTTTAAATGTGTGCAGTTTGCTGTCTTAAAATATACCTCCCAAAGTTGTTAAAATATACTTTTAGTACAAAGTTCACCGTGACATAAAGTAGGCCGCTGTTCTTACTTGTTCCTCTATAATTGATCATTTTTCTTATCTATATGCACTGCTGCCAGCTCCCACTCCCACTGCCCAAAACACACCCACACCCACAGCCAGAGCTGCTGTGTCTGGTCACACAGGCTGTGCACTGAACCACTTCAGGTGCGCCAGTCACATGGACAGTTTCTTATTTGTGTATATTTATTTATGATCTGTGTGTGTGTGTATGTGTGTTATACACACATACACACACATGTATGTGTGTATATATATATATATATATATATATATATACATACGTATATATACACACATGCATACATACGTACATAAGAACTTATAGAGGGGACATCTAAACTAAAACATAATTGTTAAATATATACACATACATATATACACATATACACAAACTTTTATATATGCATATACATAAATGTATGTATGTTTCTCATTTTTTTGGTGATATATCTTCCATGCATATCTAGGAATATGTGCTCTAAGGAAAATGCTATTACACTATATTGCCAATGTTAATAATAACATAATATTTAGTAACCACTTACTCTGTGCTAAGAACCATCTACATCACTTACTATATGTTACCTACACTTTAAACGAGTGTATAAACCGTATTAGAGCAGGGGCTGTATGAGCTATGTTTTTCCTTTCTTTTTTTTCCTGGGGTGGTGGGCACATGGCTAAGTATGGACTTTTTATCAAATGGGTACTGTTCATGCCTTCTCTTTCTTGCCCCTTGCTAGCAGTTCAGAACACATTTGTAAGTACCTGAAACAGGTTCTATCAATTACCTCATTTTACAGAAAAGGAATTGAAAGTAAGCAATATTCCAAACACTGAACAGACGCTCAGGTTGTAAACAGTGAAGATAAGGTTTAAATCCAGGATTTTCTGACTGTACTATCAGAACTCTCAAGCTCATGTTCGTGTTTTTAGTTCCTTGGAGAGAAGAGGAATCCTGCTGGTAAGAGATCCTGGCAAAAAGAGTTTGCAGGATTCCAGACCTTATGACACAGGGGAGAGCTTATAACACTGTAGGGCTGCTGTTAGGATACCAACCGAGACGCCGTATTGGCTCTCCCCACAGAAGGAGATGCTCTAGATACTTCATAATCCCACTGAGACACCGGTTTCAGAATAGCTAAAAATCAGCATCCCTCCATTTCCACGTCTCTTTAAAGATGCAATATCGGGGCTGGTGCCAGCCTGGCTGCTACTTATTCCCTTCCTTGGTCCTCCCGAGATGCAGTAACTAACCTTGGATCCTGAGAGTTCCCCCCACCCGACATCCCACTGGTCAGTCTCTTAAATATGCTGCTTTCATATTCCAGCTGCATGTATATTAGTTTCATCAGCAAATCAGGTCTGTCCCTATCTGGATGTCAGGATATCATTTGGAGTTTTTAGAAATCTCGGGAATCTAGTTTCACAGTGCCTCCTCTCTGCCCCACCCCACCTTATGCCTTTTTTCAGCAGGACATGTCCCCATCCACAGTACTAAAGCTCAAATTACGGTTACGCTGACTTCCTATTTTTATTTTATTTCTTCCTCCCCAATAAACAACTTACCAAACTCGCTTACTGATCTCCCTTTGTATTTTAGGTGGAATACCAAAGTCTTGCCAAAACTAAGATACGACACATCGCGCCACTGACTTTAATTTTCCTCTGTGCGCAATGATAATTTGTTCAAGGACTTTAAATTTTTTAATGTGTATTTTTGAGACACACAGCATGAGGGGGGGAGGGGCAGAGAGAGGGAGACACAGAATCTGAAGCCGGCTCCAGGCTCCCAGCTGTCAGCACAGAGCCCGATGTTTGGCTCGAACTCATGAACTGTGAGATATTTTATTTATTGATTTATTTACTTACTTATTTACTGAGAGAGAAAGAGAGAGAGAGAGAGAGAGATCACGGGGGAGGGGAAGAGAGAGGGAGAGACAGAACCCCACGCAGGTGCCTCACTGTCCGCACAGAACCCAACGCGGGGCTGGATCTCACAAACCGTGAGATCATGACCTGAGCCAAGATCAAGAGTTGAACACTCAACCGACTGAGTCACCCAGGTGCCCCTGTTCAATGGCTTTTTAAGAATTTCTTCCTATTTATCTATAATGCTGGAGAAATTAAGTTTCATTGCATATACCCAGCACTCTCTATCAGCCTAGTGATAAGCACTCCCACAGCAAAAGATAAAATATCACCGGCTGCCTTCTGCAGCAGTCTGTTATTTACCGCAGTGACACAGTGAATGCAATCATTTTCCATATGTAAATAGATGCTTAACAGTATCAGACTTTAATGTGATTATATCAAAGCTCTTTAGGTGAATGCCAGTTGGTCTGTTTAATTCTTGCAGTTGCCTATTCTAAATATCATAACATAATGATACGGTCTAAGAAAGAGTTTCAGAACCCAACTGGTAGTTATCAATCAACAAATCACCAGAATACTGACTTAATAGATTGTCTGGTAATGATTTCATCCCTTTTTATTATAGATATTATGGCAGTGAAGAGGCATAGAGAGGGAGCTGAATATGATCGGGAAATAACGGAATTCATTTTAAAGAAACAAATTTTTAAATAAAATATTTGAGTTGGGGAATGTATGCAAAGAAAATGTAGAAGGTCAAAGGAAAAACCATGTAAAGTGATTATTCTTAAGTATTGTCAAGCAAGTGAATTTATGGCTTTTGTAGAGAATTGTGGCCAAGTCCTTTGGCCCAAACACAAATGGGAATCTCAAGAAGATTGTCACTACTTTGTTTTTAAAAATTTTTTAACATTTATTTATTATTGAGAGACAGAGACAGAGCACAAGCAGGGGAGGGACAGAGAGAGAGAGGGGACACAGAATCCGAAGCAGGCTCCAGGCTCTGAGCCGCCAGCACAGAGCCCGGCGTGGGGCTCGAACTCACGAACTGTGAGATTGTGACCTGAGCCGAAGTCGGGCGCTTAACGGATTGAGCCACCCGGGTGCCCCTGTCAGTACTTCTCATTAATGGAAGTGAATCACTTTCAAAACGGAAGCTTATTGCTACTCCACACAGTTTCCATGAGATGGGTCTGCTTCGACATATTTGATGTATTTGTAATGACTAAACACACAAATGCAATCAGCACATGGCCGTTCAGTCAATGAAGCACATACATTCGCAATGGATAAGGTGTTACTGTCAGCCTTTCCCAAGAGCGTACAGTATACAACAATCATTATAAGATGTGGGGACAAATCAATGAAAAAAATTAGTTGGCTGAAAAATGCTATAATAGTAACCAATTTTTTTAATTATAATCTAAGAAATACATTTTATGCAGAGTTTAAGAGGCTAGAAACTCACATTTTGATAAAACTTTAAAAGAAGTTTTAAAGAAACAATGAAATAAAGAAACCTTATTTGATGAGTCTTGTGGGTCTGTAGCTCATGACCTAAAGATGTAGTTTCTTTTCTGTTTCCTCCGAATTCCTTGTTTACTTCCAACTTCTCTGACCTTTCAGCTTTATCTTGATTTCCTTAACGGGGACTTCCACGGCGTAGCATTTTTCCTACAACTCTTCCCTATCAGAATTACTTCTGCTTTTCAAGTCGGGAATTAAGTCAACAACATTTTCTTAATTTTCCCTTTGTTCCTAAATTGACATTTTCTTCTTTGTTTGCGGTGCTGCCGTGCGGTGTGGGCGGTTTGCTTCTGGCTTCGCTTCTCAAGATCCCACGCTTGTATAATTAGCACCGCTGGGGTGTGTACTGTGCGAGGCCTCTTTTGTTGAGCAGTCTGAATTGTTCTCTTCGAAAGCCAGGCGTGGGGGCCACGACCTAACAGGGGCCAGGGCACCTCCTGTGCCTCAGCCTGTCAGGCAGCCATTTAACATCCAGGGAGGATCCGCTGTTTTCCTTCCTGTAGACGATGACAGAATGTCTGCCTCCCCACTTTCCTTCCTCCTTCCCTCCCTTCCTTTCTGTTTTCATCTTAAGCTAGATTCATGCGTGCAGTGGCTTTTAATCTCCCCACTGAAAGAAGACAAGGAAGACAGACCAACAGGCCAGTGATGGTGGCTCCGTGAGCCCCTCTTGTATGGGGAATCCAATCGTGCGCTGCCCTCTGGTTACTCCAACACTGAGGATCCACTGTGGTCAGGGGTGACCACCTCTTCACCGTTTCAGATGGCTCCCAGGCCAAATATCCCCTCTGGAGACCTGAATATTCCCTTTTTAGGTCACAGGTTCCTCTGCTTTCCTGTAAGTTGATAGCACCTGAACGCCATTGTTGGCATACCCCAGAAGAAAACGGGTTACCGGATCTGAGGTCCCCACAGCATTCTGCGACTTTCAGAGCTTCCGGGGAAACGGAGGTTTCCTCGTGCTAAAGCGTGAGACAAATCCAGCACAGGAAGTAAATGATCCCGAGCCTTCCCTATCCATGCCACTGCCCTTCAGAATGATACATCTGTAGGAAATAATTCAACATATTTTTTTCATTTTTTAAGACCTTCATTTTCAGGCCAATATAATCCCTAATGCAAAATTTATCTAATTAGTAGTTGATGTTCATACACTTACTGGCAAAACTGAGCATCAAGCCGGTTCTACGATTTTTTTTCTGTTTCATTTCTTCAGAGCGATTAGAAAGCCATCTCGCTATTTCAATATTCCTCCTTCCACACGAGCCTGTGCCAAAGGAAACAGTGCTCCCTGACGGTCCCCTACGCGAGTTCACTGCGTTTAAGTACAGCTGCTTCAACATCGTTATTCCTTCCATCTGAAGTCCAAACATGCCCCTGTAAGTGACGAACACCAGCTGCGTCTGTCACCTCCCGAGCCTAACAGGTGGAAAACAACAACCCTCCTTCGCCATGTTCGCTCTCCACGTGACTGGCCTGCTCTCCCTTCCCCCTGAACCCCCGTCACCGGCCAGTCGCCCTCGTCTCCCGCTGACCCGGCTCGGCAGTCACCGCCACTGCCGTCTTCTTTTCATCCGGACACTCGCTTCCTCGACCGTCCGCCGACCCGTCTACCAGCCGGAGTCCCGGGAGGGAACGGCACGCTCGGAGGGGTGAACGCAGGCGGGTTGCATCACAGGGGCTGGGGGGCCCATCTGTGCTTGGGTCTGAGTGAACTACGGGGGCGGGTTGAGCCTGTGCCCGGGCCAGCAGAGAGGGTCACCCCGGGGTGACGGCGGCAGGGGAGGGGGCTCAGCAGAGAGGAAGGGCCGCCCCGGCGACGCTGCTCCCGGGGCCGTCCCTCAAGAAGGGGCTCCAGACACGAACGGCCCGCCTCCGTGTGCTCTGACTCGCCGGGCCCCTCTGTCACTCCCCACCGGTGACACCCAGGGGACAGGCTGCTGCCTCCCATCCTGGCAGCACAGAGCCCAGGGGCGAGGGAGAGCGGGCGTGATGGCCAGGGGAGATTCCCAGCTCAGCTCCCCGTCCCGGGAGCGCCTTCCCACGACGCCACCCACCTCCCGCCGTGAGCATGTGGGGGCTGCAGGTGTTTGCCCGGGGCGCCCCGGCCTCACAGCACGGCGGTCCGGCTCGTCCCTTCGGCCCTGTCCCCTGAACCTGCTCTCGCACGGAGACCCCCGGCCCGCATTTTGTGTCCGCTCCGCCTGCCATATCCGCCTGACCCTCCGCCCGGCCTCCTGCCTCCCCTCCGGTCTCTCCCCCTCCCCACGGTCTACACTTCGCACACCACTCAGACTGTTCCTCCAACAACGTGCGTCAGATCAGGCCACCGCCCCCCGGCGACTCCGGGGGCTTCCCAGAGGGCTGAGAGCAGGGCCGGTGCGTGGACCTTCGTGGGCTTGCTCCTGCCTGGCCCGAGACGGCTCACCCTCAAACTCTCCCCCGCGGCGGCCCCCGGCCCCCTGGCCTTTCCACAGACCACCCTGCCCCCAGCCCACCAGCCCACATCCCACTGCCGTCCCACATGGCATCCCACCATGCCACACCTGCGGGGCTTCCTGCCCGAACGGTCCGCACACGGCCCCACGGCTTGTCGCCCGCCTCACCCAGCTCGTCTCCCCGCAGAGAGACGGGCCCTGCCGCCTGCCACCTGAGCGCCCAGAACTCCTCTCACTCTGCCCCCCCACCCCGACCCACCTCCCGACATCTCCCTCCACTGCACTTATCGCCACCTGCAAGAACAGCGGGTCTCGGATACCGTCAGTTATGAGACGCAGAAGGATTTCACGCAACACTGAGAAAGAAAATAAAAAAGTACCATGAGGTCTCCTTATTAATGACTGTAAGACACAAGCCGAATCAGAGACGTGAAAATGTGAATGTGAAAAAAATCTACGCCTGAAAAGCAAGGAGACGTGTTACGCGTCGTTAACAGGGGCAGCCCGTCAAATAACACATTACTATTGATGGGGCAGGGAGGGGACCTTAACTCTATGCCAGACCCTGGCCCCAAGTCTGGTTTGATAGTAGCTGCAGGCAGGACCCCTGCCTTCCTGAGTGGAATGTGGTGGGGGGGGGCACCCTCGTTCCTGATGGGAATGCAGATCCCGTGAGTCCTGGTTCCTTGTACATTTTAACTTCTCTGTCCACAGCCCTCAAGACAGTGCCTGGAAATCAACGATTCAAATTGGATCTGCTATGGAGTGCTGTTAGCTTTGTGGTTGTTTCTCGTCCTTTTTTAAGCTTTCTGTATCTCCTGTGTATTTTATTCTGATACTAAACACTACAACATCATGATTATCCATTTCTCAAAGTGGCGAAAGTATGATACTTTGTATCCTGCTAAACACATGGACACGTTAGAAGTGGTTTCTGGGCAGAGGAAATTATTTTCAACGTGTTGACAGCATTCTTAGGAGCAAGTCTAAAAGGGGTTCCTTCTCTTCTCAAAAGTGATGTTGTCAGTGGCTGTAAAACTTTTCCAACAGGCCAATATGTTATGATTAAGAAAATCTAAGGTTATGTCAATCATTATTTTATTACCCACGTTATGTATTGCTTCTCCAAAGAATTAATGTGAAAAAAGATAATATGAAATAATAACGTGGCTCAGAAAGAGAAGGAAAAAAATGCAGACAGGAACACTAAAGGAGACAGCTTGAAAAACTGACTTATTGCTCATTTAAAGTGTGGGGCTTAATTCTTATCACTAGACTGTGGTTGTCATGCATCGAAAAGCTTCAAAGGTTGAAGGGCGAACTCATCTTCTTTGCTTGATCCTCCTGGTAGAGAGGGGAGAAAATCAAATGCTATTGTATGAATTTATCATAATACTGTTCAAGGGGAAAACTCATAAAAATCCTATCTGCTGCTCACTTGATATGATGTATCTTTGTCGAACACCATCATTTACAGAAGACAAGATAAGTTTCCAGAAGGATCGCACAGCTCTCCATGTGTCAACCACACCCCATTATTACCGGTTTCAACTCAGCAAATCTCATCTACGAGGTAGAGTTGACTTTCATAGAAAACAGACTCTTGGACGATTTACACAGTTCTGACTTTTCCCAAGGCCAAATTAGATGGGCTGTATAATTGGTAAACAAGGTTAACAAACATTTATTCCAATGGGACAGTGGAAACTAAGATCAGTCCAAGCTGATGTTCTGATGCAAGGGAATGCACCCAACGAGAAGCTGAATGTTAGCAACTGAAACTCCGCGAAAGAACAGATTATGTTATTCACATATGACATTATAGTAATTAAATGTTATTGACAGCATTGATGTTTTCCCTTTCTCAGAACTGTAAGAAGGAAAACAAACAAAGAAATTATCTCGACAAAGCTGCCTCAAGCTGCAATTGGATGCAGCTCATGCATCGTTGTTTCGAACCCAAGGTTTTCACGCACGCATCAATTACATGTCCACAGAAGCTCCTAAATAGAAAAGTTACAGAGGTGGAGTTGGGAAAGGAGTGGGTATTCAGTTTCCATCTGTGATTTGGTGAAGAATTACTATGGAGTTTTGTTATTCTTTTTTTTTTTTATAATGTTTTTTTTTTTTTTGAGAGAGAGACGAATGGGGGAGGGGCAGAGAGAGGGGGAGACACAGGATTCGAAGCAGGCTCCAGGCTCCGAGCCATCAGCCCAGAGCCCGACGCGGGGCCCCGACTCACGAACCGTGAGATTGTGACCTGAGCCAACGTTGGACGCCCAACCGACTGAGCCACCCAGGCGTACCGGAGTTTTGTTATTCTTTAACTAAACTGGATTTGGGGATGATTGCAGGTTCGAATACAGCTGGAAGAAATAACAAGGACTTCGCGTACCTGCATTTGGTTTCCCCCGTAAGTGTGTTCCCTCACTATGGTTTGATGTTGATATCGAAACAGGCAAGACGTAGAATGTCTCCATCAACACAAGGATGCCTGCTGCTCGGCTTTCCCGCCACACTCACGTCTTTCCAGCCCTGCCCCCTCCCCAACCCCTGACAACTACCAATCTGCTGTTTATCTCTATGGAATGTTGTAGAAATGGCACCTTAGGACATGTAACCGTTCGCAAGTAGCGGCCCAGCTCTCTGGAGACTCACTCAGTGTTGTTGTATCAGTGGGTTCTTCCTCCTCACTGCTGAAGAGTACGCACAGTGTGCAATGCTCAGTTTGCTCAATAATTTACATGTTTTTGTTTGTTTTTGTTTTTTAATGTTTATTTTGAAAGAGAGAAAGAGCACAAGTGGGGGAGGGGCAGAGAGAGAGGGAGACACAGAATCCGAAGCAGGCTCCAGGCTCCGAGCTGTCAGCACAGAGCCCGACGCAGGGCTTGAACTCACAAACCACGAGATCATGACCTGAGCCGAAGTCAGCTGCTTAACTGACTGAACCACCCAGGAGTCCCAATCATTTGCATATTTAACGACATCTAGGTAGTTAACAAATCTTCTACTATTATGAAGAAAGATGCCATAAACACTCCTGTTTTAGTATTATGCTGTAAATAAGTCTTCATTTCTCTGGAATATATGAGATATATCTTAATTTGAATATCCACTATTTTCTGCATGCTGTATGTAACATGTTGCTTAAAAAATAAAGCATGTGAAAAGACAAATTCATAGGGTTATTTATGCCAGATTATTTTTAAAAGAAAAGACTGGAAATAAACTTCCAATGGGTTGGAAGACAGAGAGAGGGAGAGAGGGAGAGAGAGAGAGAGAGAGATACAAAGGAAGAGAGAGAGAGGAAGAGACAGAGAGAGGGATGAAGAGATTACAAAGAAAGAGGGGGGAGAGGGAGAGAGACAAGAGAGAGGGAGAGAGGGTGGAAAAGAGAGAAAGGGGGAGAGGGAGAGAGAAAAAGAGAACAAGAGAGAGACAGAGAGAGGGAAAAAATGAACGAGAGAAGGAGAGATTGAGGGAGTGGGGATAAAGAGAAGGAAGGAAGGAAGGAAGGAAGGAAGGAAGGAAGGAAGGAAGGAACAGAAAGAAAGAAAAGACAGAAAGAGAGAGAGAGTAAAATGCTATGGAATGATATCCAGAATTTATCAAATAGGAAAAAAAAGGTAGAAACCCTAAACCATATTACCATTTATGTTAAGTTGGGAGGAGTTGACACAAATATTCATGTATATTATACACAACACGGAAGACTCACATAACAATATTGTATTATAGTATTATTTCTAACATACACACACATGTCTATATTCTCAAAACACTGAAGAATACAACAGAATCAGTTTTGCCACAAAGGAAGGGGGTAGTGAGTGGGGAAGACACGGGGAGGGGGAGACTGAGACTTTAAACCCAATGTGGCCGATGTGACTGTGGAATCGCGTAAATATGAAACCATTTCTCACGATTACGAAACAAAAAATACTCTTAGAAGCAACCTAAACCGCGAGGCGTGAAACAAGTGAATCTAATCGCGGGTCCAACTGAACACCTCAAGAGCCGTTAGCACAGTAATTCGACGGCCGGCGGGGAAGCAAGTGTAGACACAAGAGCAAGCGCCTGCCAGGTCGCCCCCAGCCCCGTCACGGGGACGGCAACACTGGTCCTGTCCTCAGGGGTTTGCATCTGTGCTGGAGACCAGACACCGGAGGAGGCACCTGGCGTTCTAATTCGACCCTCACCACACTTGTTGGGGACAGGGACTCTGGGTGCCAGGGGGTGGAGGTGTGACAGGGAGGAAGGCAAGAAAACCTCCTGGTGCTGACCCTGAACTGGGTGTTGCAGTGTGAACTCTCGCGTGCCTGGTCTCACACATACACAAGCACACAAACACGCACCCACACAGAAATTGACACACAAACATGTGTATGTAGATGCGTAACACACACACATGTGCAAACCCACACACGTGTGCACACACACACATTCACACCCACACAAGCACACGCACACACACCCACACGCACACACATACCGTATTCACATACACATTCACAAACATATGTGTCTTTGCACACAAACATGTACACACATAAAAGGAGACACATGCAGTCTCACGCATATGAACACACATAACATGCACACACCTACACATTCACACACAGAGAAACACATACATATTTACACACGTACACTCACACACACACACACACACACACACACCCCTACACTCGCTCTCTGACAGAGCCCAGGAGTAAGAAGTTCAAGAAAGAACAGACATTATACATACTCAGGTTATAGTCCTAAAATATCATTTTCCCCTGAAGAAATACACGTTTTCTCGGGTGAATGGCCGACGTCAGGCCTGGAGCAGGAACTATGCAGGAGGGTACTGGAATGTCTGCTCTACTAGATGGCAGGACGGCCACCACGTCCTCAGGAGTCAACGAGAGAAGGTGCCAAAGGGCAAAAAAAGCACAATTTTCGCATCAATAAAGACAGTACGTTCTACGGACTGAAGATCATCAGACACGTTTCAATCCACAAGTTCTCAATAGTACAGAAATAAAAGTAATCACCGTCCTCCCCACCCCCGGAGGCATCTGTAAGCCCTGAGGACGTCCTTGGTAGTGACCAATGGAGGGAGGGATTTAGGGAGTGTCGGATTTAGGTGTCTCCATCCCAGCCCTATTCAGGGAGGAGGTTCAGTCACTGCAGAAGGGTGGCCGGGTCTCCTGGTGGGAAAGCCACCCTGAGACGCACAGTCATCCTGCTGAGAACACAAACTTGCGTCCGACCAAGCCTCTGGATCCCGGTACCGATTATGGCGATTTTGCTGAACACCAGCAAAAAGGATACGGTGACAATCTCTTTCTCCACAAACTGGAGAAAGAGGGACGACCGACCCTCTTTCTCCACAAACTGGAAGAACATCAGCAACAACAACAAAAGGCAGAGGGAACAGTACAAATTGAGATACTGGCAGGATGCATCAACCAACGGCCATCAAAAGCAACGGCTTTGTAAGACGACTTTCGGGCCTCACAGCGCATCAGAAAGATGGAGGAGAAAACCGTGTCATCGCATAGTCCGGTCACATTATCTGCGTCTCACTGGGGGATGAAAATGCAATTTTTTACATGGCCCTAAGGTAAGTGTATCGAGTAGCATTACCCTCTGGAGCTAGTCCTACGTGCCAACGCATATCAGCATCTCATTGAAGGGTCACAAAAGCCCCGCCAGGGAGATGTGATGATGCCCGTTTCACGGACGGTTCTAGCAAAGAGGAAGTAAGTTATCGAGGATGAACTGAACGCCACAGCCCAGAACCCGCACGGCCAAGCCTCTGCGGCAACATAAGGACATGACTCTGTCATCACACGTTCTGTTGGCAGAGCAGAGAGCTCACGCAAGGCAGGATGATGAATCTGTGCATCAGAGACCATAAAAGAGCAAGCCCGGGGGAAAGACAGGATATGAGTGGGGGCGGGGGGCAGCTGCAATGGTCCAGGAGGACGTCCACTGTCAACGGTGAGGATGGGGGAAACGAGGCCGTGTGGCAAGTGAGGGTTTCGGATTCATTTTAATACAGCCTGCAAAAGTAGGAAAGCAGTGTAAATAGTCACGAATAGGAGTCAGAGGAAAGGCGCAGAAAATAACGCAGTGGCAACTGAGGGGTTATATCCTTGAACAAAAGAGTGTAATTCAACTTGGTTGCTGTAGAAAAAGGAAAAACATAAAATTCAGATCTGTCGTTGAGACTCCAAAGGAGATGCTACATGGACGAGACGATGAAATGACTGTGTGCTCTGAGCACACCGCTGGGAGCGCAGACGTCACGGAAAGCCAAAAATACTGCCCCAGCCCCGGACGGATAATTACATTTTTGACAAGAAAGTGAACAGTTTGGAAAGATAGCAGCAAAGTTGAAACGGACCGAAAACTCATTTGAAAAGTTTGCTGTGACGGAACTGACTTCGAGAAAGGAAACAGCCACAGCTTCGGGGGGGGGGGGGGGCCCCACGCGGGCGGGCTGAGGGGAGAACACGGGGTGAACGAACGCGCTTTCTAAGGCTGTCCGGTTGGACCCTGCGAGAGACACGAGCCGGAACTAAAAGCACTGACGAAGCCCAGTGCTCGACCGATTATAAAATCAGTTTTCCTTCCCGGAGAACACCCCTTCAAGCAAACCGCATATTTACTGAGCCTGTGTGCAAAGCACACAGTGTAATCACAGCTTCCGACCGAGGACCCTGTCACAGACCTGAATGAGCTTTTGTCACGATTCACGCAAATGTATCCCGACAAAACCCCACCTATCACCCCCACTTCACAGATAACGAAACAGTTGTTCAGATGGTCACCGGTCAGCTCGTTGGTCCTACTGGCAACTGAAAGCAAAGTCTGGGTTAAAATGCTGGAGTCGTCGTTAAATTCCACGTACAGACAGACTGCTCTGGTGGAGGCTTCATGCTGTGTAGGCAAAACGGAGGGCTGTTTAGGAAACCAGATAGAAAAAAAATTTTTTTCCCCTGTAAAAAGTAAAAATAAATTAATGAATTCATTAAAAAAAGAAAAGGAAGAAAAGGAAAAGAAACAGAAACTGGAATACAGGCCCTTCTTTTAAATGATTTCGCTGATTTAAATGGTTGCTGATACCCAGAAATACCTTTGATGAGAAGACACGGACTTTGGAATTCTGGTATCTATTCGGCATAACTTGTTGGAAATACAAACCTGTGCTGCTTGTGCTCAGTAACTAGGTGGGATCCTTAATAAAGCTTCTTCAAACTTTGAGAACATGTGGAAAAATTACGGCACTAATTGAGTTGGAGGAAGAAAGGAAGTGATTACCCCGCCGTCTGCTTGCACATAATGGCTTGTTGTTAAAGAGGTGAAGACGTAAAGAAAAAAAGAAGGTAATATGTGAATTCATCTTCAGGAAGGCAGAACATTCTTAATAAAACTAAAATGCTGCACAACATCAGTTGTTCTAGTCTGAGTACCTCATTACTAAGAGGATTTAGAAAACATCAAAACAGCAGTAGAAATGATCAAAGCGTGTCAGGCCCCAATAAAAAGATGAAAGGATCTCAGCAGAAAAGAAAAACGATACACCAAAGTGACTCCGTCGATCAAACACAAATTAGTGAAAAATAGTAGCACATTTTCTTCTCGTGACACAAATTCCAACAGAATTCAGCATTTTGATGAAATGCTAAACTTAGCGGTGAAGATGAATAGCAGAGTCCCAGGAAAAGGGTACGGAATGAACAAAAGAGAAAAAAAAAATAAGGACGATGGCTTATGTTTTTTTCAAAGATACACTACATCAGGTAGTATTCAAGGATGAAGCAGAAATCAAAATATTTAGGGGCAGAGGGGCTCTGATTACAAATGGCTCGGAAACGCCCAGTAAGCATTTTGTCTGTAGCCCTGTAGGCAATGGGGGGCCACGGTTCGTCAGGAGACAGAAAAGGTCAGAGATTTCTGCAGGGTCACGTAGCGAACATTTGGTTTTTGGTCTCTTTTAAAGATGTATTTGTTCTGGGGCACCTGCGTGGCTCAATCGGTTAAGCACCGACTTTGGCTCAGGTCATGATCTCACGGTTTGGGAGTTCGAGCTCCCCATTGGGCTCTGTGCTGACAGCTCGGAGCCTGGTGCCTGCTTCGGTTTCTGCGTCTCCCTCTCTCTCTGTCCCTCCCCGCTAGCGCTCTGTCTCTCTCTGTCTCTCTCAAAGATAAATAAACATTAAAAAAAATAAAAATAAATTATTTGTTCTTTGCTGCTCAGGTTCTCCTTTTGCAAAGCGGTCTGCCCCAGTCCATGTGAATCGGTGGCCGCAGCAACCACGCGGCTGGGAGCACGTGCTGCCCCTGCTTCAGGGGTGACCGGTAACCGGAGACGGCCGGTCAGATTCTTCCTGGAGGGGACCCAGGAGGTGATGGTCAGAACCTCTCCCAGGCAGGCCCACTGAGTCACTCTGGGGACTGAGCCTGATGTCAGAGAAGGTGTCTTCCCCTTCAGTTCTGTGAGACTGTGAACTAGGAACAAGAGCAGCTGAGACAAGCCGAATGCAAAGTTTTCTTTTTCTTTTCCGTCGCACAGAGAGCCCTCTCTGAGAATGCAGTGCTGAGAAATGAAAGTAGAGCTGGGAAGCTGCAAGAGGGTCCTGAACCGACGTCATTCAAACTTCCAAAAGCTGGCTAGAGATGAATGTCTCTCCACCGTGACCAACAGAGCTTTTTACAAACAGAGAACACTTTTTACAAAACAAGGTTGAAGGCTAAGATAGCACTAGAATGATGCTGCCTTCCTCTAAGTGAGGCAGGAAGGGGCCTGAATGAGAATAAATCATGAGGACAGGAAAACGAGCAAGAGAAGCATACTGGTGTCTGCTTCATAAGCCAGCCCTCGAAGGGGACAAGAAAATCCAGCAGGAGACCCTCCCGGGACACGAGCTGTCCACTCAGCCTTCTCTGAGGCCAGTGGAAAGGAAGGATGTGTGCCGATGAAGAATGTCCATGAAGGAGAGATCCCGAAGGAGTGTCGGTTGTAGAAAACACGAGCCTTTTTTGTCCACTGAGATCTAGGGGGGGAAACATAGTGTAGATTTAAGGAGCGAAGCTCTGAAGGAAAGTGAAGGTTCGCAGTGGTTGTCATGAGCCTGTTCGTTGTGAATAAAGGGACTGCGTGCCAAGAAGTGGGGAGTGTCGGGTGGGGTCACAGGGGAGCCGGTGGGGGGCACGCACGGCCTTCAGTGGCCCCAGCCCCCACCCCAGGCAGAGACCTACTATGTGCCCAGAGCCAAGTGAGCCGTTATGGAGGTTATCGGCACATATCAGGCAACGATCACTAACTTCCTCCGTCACATTTTTGCAGGATACGGTTGGGTGACTCCCCTTGTGCTCTCTGCACCGATTTTGGAACGGTCACTCAGGTGTAAGTGTATTCCAAAAGAAGACCCTTCACGAACGTTAATAAAGTAACTTCTCCAGAAAAAGAAAAGAAAGATGCGGGAAACCCAGTGAGAACAAGTTACAGCGAACATGAACGACTGCATGTAAACAGAAATCAAAGTTGTTATCGGTGGGGGTGCTGGTGAAAGTTCACTTCGAAGCAAATGGGGAAGAATCCCATGAAAATGCATATTCTGCCCACACCCTCTCTGTCCCAACACTCAAGTCCATGCAGCAGAAGGCAGTGCTGGAAGCACTCGCGATGCAATTAACCTTTGGGATTGTTTCAAGGAATAAGAAAAACAAACAAACAAAAAGTTTCAAATTATTTGCATTCCAATGGTATAAATCTGAAGAATTTTAGATGGAAGATGAAAAGAAATTGGACCTAGTCTGAAAAATACTTAAGAGACCAAATTCATTAGAAATCTAATCAGCAAAACTCTCTATTTTCCTGTCTTTCTCCCGATCTTCCCTCTGTGCACTCCCGTATCACACTACAGTATATAACTGGTTGGCTCTGCCCAAGTCACATGCCACCCAAGTTCCTCCAGTGCCGCGGGATACATGGCGCCGGAGAAGGGAAACTTCTCGTTCTCATTCTATCTGCTCTCTGTAGCCAAGAGAAATTAAGCAAAAGAATTCATATGAGAACAGGGAAAATAATACTTCAGGCCTTCAGTTGGAAAGTTTCCAGTTATTTTCAACATTCAGTACTTTAAGAGAGTCCCAGTTGCTCTGGTCTGGGACTGATGCAACCCCACTGCAAGCAAGCCTTCTGACGGCAGAGAAAAAGCCACGGGGCTGGGGAGATGGGGAAGCAACCCTCTGCAGTATTCTTCAGGACCTGCCCTTCCCTTGCGACCATACGACATGCAGAAAATCATCTGATTTTCTGACTTCCATTTTCATCCATACATCCTGCCTGTCAGGATTTACTACCGTCACAGACGTTGGCTGGGGGTGTCCTCCCCTCGGCCTGTCCTCGGCTCTGGTCCACAGATGTGCCTCACTCCTCCAGGGCCCACCTGACTGTATGACCTCAGGCAAACCGAGTCATGACCCTCCGGAACCATCTTCCTCCTACTTGAGCCTGTGGTTACAAATGAATGTCTCCCCTTCTCTGATAAAATATAGGGAGCACTCGGCACGCAAGCATCTCTGACCTACTCTGTCCCGTGCCTGGCACAGTTTTATTCTAGGCATCGTTCAACTGTTCCCTACTGTTGACAACCTAGCTACCTTGTCTCCTCATTTCCATCTTGGCGCTGACGTATTCCCAGAGGAGGGATTTCATTATCAGAGGTAGCAATCACCTCTCTTTTGGCTTGCTCATCATCCCTGGAATCAGTGTCCCAAAGAAACCAAATATTCATGGAACTGTTGAGTTCTATTTTTCCAGAGCTGGGAGAAGAGCCTGCAGGGGATCTGTGCCCACCTCTCACTGGAAATGGGGCTATCAGGGGCCAGAGAAACGCAGAGCAAACGGACGAAAAACCGGAGCTCTAGCTCACATCTCTTGGCTCAAGTTCTGTCCTCGGCATGATCCTGTCCCGGGGCCTGCTCTTCTGGAACCTTCCCACCAAAGTATGGAGCAGCCTGCTCTCCCCAGATAGCTTTTGTTCTCGTTCACCTCACTTTGCATGAATCCCTTTTATGCTGGCTCCTAATTCCCTGCAGAAAAGCCCCTTCCCCAAACGGAGCTACACATGCTGATAGATTAAAAAAATACATCTCAGAGAGAATGCTTTTGAGGGGAGTCACAAAGAACCAAACGTGATGGAAAGACACTCCTGGCTGAGAGCCCTAGCGAATGTGTGAGGCTTAAAATGCAGGATATATTTAGAGGAAAAAAAAAAACTAGTTCCACTTAGAAATTTGGAATCAATAAAGTACAACGTTTTCCATTTTTAAATCAACACAATTTAGTAAGCCCCACAAGGACTCTACTTTGTTCCAATCACTAAAATTGTAAAGGAAGCAGGAATATGGAACAAAAAAATATATATACATAGTTTGTGGGGTCACGGAAGAACAAAGGAAAAAAAAAAACTTTCAGCCAACTGAATACCATTGTATCTGGCTCTAGAATCCAGGCGGTGACAATGTCAGACAAGGTTTTACATTCGAACACTCACAATGCCTGAAAAGGTAGGAAGACAGTACATGTGCCCCGTAGAAAAATAGAAATGCGATGTCCCTTCTAGAGCTACAATATAATCTAGAAGCACACATTGCTACCTTCAGTGATTCCACAACCCTTTGTGTGGTGCATCACCCACAACACGTGGGTTCCTACCGGGGCAGATACTGATGGCAAATGTTTCCCACACGAGTCTCCATAACCGTCTGAGCCCAGCTCATAACCCCTAACTAGTTGCCACTGTGTCTCACTGCAGCCCAAGCTGATGAGCCCCTCAGCCTAGAATTTAAGTGTCACCGTTCCCCATCGTAACCCAGTGTCCTCTTGTACTGCAGCATCCGCTCTCCAGGCTCATACGACTGATACAGTCAAATATTTCACATCAGTGATTTATAAATTACTCACAACGTGCAACCCAGGAACAACTAGAAACTTGGAGTAGGTGGTTCTCCTGATAAACATTTTTATTCAAGACGGGCAGTTCTGAATGTCGGCGTATTGTTACACAGATCCTTCGACCCACTCGATGTCAACAACATGAATAATGACCTTAAGCTCAATACTGTTCCAGCATGCGGTTTTGTTACTGTCGCGTGTTTGGATTTATTTTGTTTTAATAATAGCGCATGTGAATCCCGCTGGTCCAGAGGTAGGACACGTAAGCCCTGGTTGGATCAGTGTGCGATTTCCCAGCAGGAAAACAATGGCAACAATACAACACACACCTGTAACCAAATTACTTCAGCCCCTAACACGCAATTATTGATAAGTTTGGCTCCTACATCGTTTCAACTAAAATTTCTAACCAAATTATCACAATTTTTTGCTTTCTATAAATTATATATATATAATATATATGTTTCTATATAATTTCTTTTTTTTTAAATTTTTTTTCAACGTTTATTTATTTTTGGGACAGAGAGAGACAGAGCATGAACGGGGGAGGGGCAGAGAGAGAGGGAGACACAGAATCGGAAACAGGCTCCAGGCTCTGAGCCGTCAGCCCAGAGCCCGACGCGGGGCTCGAACTCACAGACCGCGAGATCGTGACCTGGCTGAAGTCGGACGCTCAACCGACTGCGCCACCCAGGCGCCCCTACTTCTATATATAATATAAATATATCTATATATAAGTATTCTATAATATATAGCTCCTATATTATAAAACAGCCTGTGTATATTATATGTGTATATAATATATATAATTACTTCAGCCTATATATACTTATATATATTTATCTATGTATTTACCTATATATATAAAACAGACTATATATATAAAATACATATGTTTCATTTCATATACATGCCAGTACATATATAATTTCAGCATATATATATATATATATATATATAGACTATATATATAAAATATACATATCACATATATATTTCACTAAATAATGCTTTAAAAAAACTTCATCCCAAGAGTTATTTTATAGGTGTAATTTTCATTCTCACCTATAGTAACAATTTTGGTAAAATTT
Source organism: Herpailurus yagouaroundi (assembly GCF_014898765.1). Taxonomy (NCBI): domain Eukaryota; kingdom Metazoa; phylum Chordata; class Mammalia; order Carnivora; family Felidae; genus Herpailurus; species Herpailurus yagouaroundi. The sequence continues at coordinate 2,768,371 of NW_024412412.1, forward strand.
GAGAGCTACCTGATGAAGAAGTTTCCAATAAAGGTGCTTGAAATAACACATCTGTCAGCTGATACGCCATTTTTCTCATTTGTCTACATTGTTTTTATGCACACCACTTTGTTCCCCATCCACAAACTTATACATATTCTCTAGAAGAGCTTTGCAAAGGTAAAGTAGCAATACAAGCACACTTTTATTGTCTATCTTTAAGCTCACTCTGTTCTCACATCAATATATGGCTCTCACTGTCTATAAAATGATGTGATAAAATAAATTTGTTTTTTTTTCTTAGTTGAATTCCTAAACTACGGAATTACCAAGCCAAAGGAGGCTACTAGTATTTTTAGAAGCAATCACAAAGTTGTTTCTATGAACTGTAAGCATTTCTTCTGTAACTCCTGTTTCGTACACAAGGAAAATGGTGTGAACTCTGAGTAACAAAACTGCTTCTCTAAACCAGGTAAGCTCTAAGCACGCTGACTTCTGACTCTATTGTCAAATTGCTAAGCACCCCCCCACCTGGGGAGACTTATAATCAAAAGTTCCCATATACACTCAACATTAACCCAATCTTGCTCTAAATTTCATATTATCAGAGAAAAAAAAAGTCTGCTAGAAAAAATTTTATGAATGATTATGTGTAAGTAGTTTTAGCAGAGAATAGTTTGTTAGTTTCAGCATTTTCAGATACTATATACATATGCATATATATATTAATAGACGTATAAAACATATATAAACATATATGTGTATTAGCATAAATGAAAACATGAGATATATACATACTTATATAAACACCACACAATAAATGTTCAAAAACTAACCATTTCGATTAATACCAGCTTAGGCTTCAATTTTTTTATAGTAGTAAAAATGAAAAAAAACAAGTGAAAAGTAACCTGGCAAGAATATGACAACCAAAGATTTAAAAGGTGGCAGGCATATTCAAGAGAGGAAAGGATTTAAGAAGAAAGAACCCCAACAAGCTGTAAGGCAGACAACTGTGATACGTGGCTTCAACTCATTTGCAGAACTGTAAGATCGAGGTATTAACACAACGTGAATGTATTAATACACTGAATTAGAAATAGCATGTATTTTGCACTCGATCTCTTTTACTTACATTGTATAAAATATCAACTTTATTCTGTTTTCCTCATTTGCTTATCATTCCCCCAAACAGTCTTCTCTGTTGATTCTAAAATGCAGGTTCCCAGGAGAAGTGTATCTCAATACCGAATCCATGACTGACACCTGCTTGAAGGCCAGTGCGTATGAGCGGAGGGGATGAGCTCTCCAAATCTGAAAGGACTTCACTGTGTGCATTACAGCACAACACACTTTTGTTTGCTTACCAAGGTGAAGACGCTGCGTATGCTGGTATAGTCCGGAGACAGAAAACTGAATAAAATGGATTTCTTTTCTCAAGGACTGGAAGACGCACAAGACGCTGACTCTTCCGGATGGTCTCTTGGCGGAAGGAAGTCATGAGCCAGGGCTATTGGAGAACTCTAGAGGGAACGCTTAGTCCCCGTGAGCTGCGCCAGGAAAAGCCTCACACCTGGCAGCGCTCAACATGAAGGCCTTGAAGGGTGGGGAGAATGTGTCCAGGCAGAGGGAGGGAGGGGACCTGGCAGGGGAGGGGCAATGGCACAGATAGTAAGGTAGGGGCGTGGCCGATGTGGCATCGGCACGGTGCAGCTCTTGCAGAGACCGGCAGTCTGGAAAAGGGTGAGGAATTAGGTTCATCTCAATGGCTGTGGTTGGGCACCAGGGAGGGCAGACCAGCTGCCAGTGGAGACAGACACCGATTCATCAGACGGAACATGGGATGGGAAGGAGAGACAGGCGACACTGGTGTGTGTGTGTGTGTGTGTGTGTGTGTGTGTGTGTGTGTGTGTGTGTAATACAGAGGCCATGACAGTCCATGCTGACTCCTGGGGCACAGAGGGCGTGATACTCCATGCTGACTTGGGGGGCACAGGGGCCATGAAAGTTCATGTGGACTCCTGGGGCACAGAGGGCATGACAGCCCATGCTGACTTGGGGGACACAGAGGCCGTGATATTCTAGGACTTGTACCCCTACTTCCCATCCTTGCAGTGCACAGTATTAGCATCCCAGACCGTGGAGTCTTAAAGCATGTCGCCTCAACCTTGATTTGCATCCTAAGAAGACTTCCAGGTGGCCTGTACCCACACCCCAGTGGGAGAAGCAGATAACACTGAAGAGAAGTCTAAATACTGTGCACCCGGTGCACAAATGCATCACCTTGCCGCAAGGTGCCACCAAAACATGGCGGGCACCTGGAATTTATGGGTAGTCCAGGGAAAAGAGGCAACAGGAACCTAGTGGAGGGCAGCTATGTGCTCAGGGACTAGGAACCAAGGAAGCAGGAGTGCAAACACGAGAGAGTGAGGCAGGAAACATATGGGCAGATCTGTGTGTTTCTGCCTCACAGTAGCACCAATGACCAGAAAGAGTCTATGTTGGGTGTTGATTTCGTTCCTCTCTGACACTAGAATTCCATAAAACTTGTAAAGACTAAATTAAATTCTTTACAAAAGAAACTGGTGTGGACCTAAGATTATTAACAAAGGTCAAATGACTCAACATGATACTACCAATATCTAAACAATCCAGGCATTAGCTGTGGCTTCGGCCACCTTGCTATTAATTCACTTCGTTTGCTCATCCAGCTGACCCTTGAACAGTGTGAGTTTGAACTTCAAGGATCCACTTATACATGGATTCTTTTTTTTCTTAATAAAGTACTGTAAATTTATTTTCTCTTCCATATGACTTTCTTCATTACATTTTATTTAACTTAGTTTGTTATAAGAATACAGTCCGTGATACATATGACCTACAAAATATGTGTCTATGTTATCACGTGATAGTAAAGGTGATTTGGACTGGGCTACTGGTGCACTGTGACGCTTCCGTGACCAGCTAGGACAGATGCAGAGGAGGACTGCCTTAGAGTCCACCCCATACAATAGGAGGCTATTAATGAGACGGGCCTCACAGCAATCCACGAAGAGGAGAGAATGGGGCCATCTACCATGGCATTGCTGAGAATAAATGACACAAAATCATTTATGAACCTGCGGCTCAAATCCTTAAAGAGTGCAGGGAAATGACCCGGTGGCTGGCCGAGGTCAGATAAGAATGGACACACTGGACCATGTGAGTTTCAGGTCAGGACGATGGGAAGATCAAAGTGGCATTCCAGAAGCGACGGCTGGGCACCAGGAAAGTACACAACCCTGCTTCTGGTCCCAAGGGCAGAAGGCCTGGGGCATGGCCAATTTTATTTCAGAGGTGTTGATGAAAATACAGTAAGTTTGTTCTTCAGGATGTTAAACCACTGTAAAGCCTCAAGGAAGCCCACAGGAAGGAGAGTACAATTTACACTTGAGCTCCCCGTGCGGCGGGGTATTTTCCCTTGCTAGGGCTTGTTCTAGATTGTAGACATGCAGTCGTGTGCTCCCAGCTGTGGGCCTCTCTGGGAATTGGCTCAGAGGACTCACTTTATATCAGAGAAGGAGCCACCGGTGGCGACACGTATGGAGCCCACCGGTCTGGCCACACACCACAGAGCTGAGAAGCTCTCCGCCTGGCAGAGTGGCGGATGTCCCTCCGAAGGCATCGCTGTGAAGCCAGCTTGGAGACGACACGGTGGGGATGGGACTCCATTCTCCGGGACAAGGTGACCACCGGAAATCAACGGCCCTACATGTGCTGATCCCCCGTGGGTGGAGAACACGGGCCCGGGAACGGAGCAGTGGAAGCAGGAATAGCTTCCTCCCCTCATCCCAGGACCGACGCTCCCAGGTGTACAGGCTCGGCGGGTCCAGGTTCTTGGGGAAAATGTTTCAGCAGCGGAGACAGGAAGGGCCCCGTTACATTTGGTGCCCTACCTGCTGCACTGTCCCTGCAAGAGCTCCATGCCAAGGATTAGCCAGCAAGCAAAAAGCCTTCATACCTGGGGGTCATCACCCCAAACACGAGCAAAGAAAGGGGCGGAGTGCTGTACACAGTGAGAGAAGGGAAGGGCCCATGGCGGGGGGGGGGGGGGCAGGTCTTTGTGTCCCCTTGCCCACATAGGATAAACAAGGCATGAGCGAGAGGGGTGATCAGGCACCGGGACCCTCAGGGAAGTGGGTCTGGGTCTCCCTGCCTCATCAGCCACCTAGAGCAGCAGAGAGCCTGCGACACAAGGAGAGGGGGATTCAGTGGGGGCAGGAGAGGAGGGCGGCGTGAGGATGGGAGTTTTCTTAGGAAATGAGACCAACTGGACTCCTGGAAAAGCGGTTCCTGGGTGGGCAGAGCTGAGGGCAGACCCCACACTGTCCCACCTGAACATCCTCTGCAGAACAAGGCTGTCATGCTCTGGTTGCGAGGCTCCCCGCTGCACCCCCTCGGGAATCATCCCCCCTGGCTGCCCCCCCCCTCAGGAATCACCTCCCCCCTTCCCGGCTGCACCCCCTCAGGAATCACCTCCCCCACTCCCAGCTCCACTCCCTCAGGAATCACCTCCCCCTCCCAGGGCACCCCCAGCCGCAGTGGAGGGGACAGAGCCCTGTCTGCTTGTCCAGTAGAGGAACAGGTGCAGGCTGTCCTGGATCCTGTGCTCCCTGGAGAAGCAGCCAAGGCCCCAGGCACTGCTCAGTGTCCCCCTTTCTCTGCTGGGCCCCCTCCCAGGGGCCCCCAGGGCACGTCCCCTCCCACACAAATCCCACCCACCCTCAGCCTCCAGGACAAAGGCTGCTTCGTGGTAGATGTGAACCAGGCGCTGGAAGAAGGTTTTGTGGGCACTTGAGATACAAGACCGTATCTGTGGTGAAGAACGCTGAGTGCTAGCACTGCTCGGTGAGGTGCGCCTGGGGATTTGCGCAGAATTGACACCAAAGTTTACCTGAAGCTACTTCACGCAGCTTTCCCTTGTCTTAAGGGTTTCAGGAACCGCTGTGCTGTTCTGACAGGCACGCTGCTGCCTGACTCTGGGTAGCGTATCTCCCTCACACTAATGGCCAGGGGCTGGAGCTCAGGGTCTGCATGGACCGGCGGGCTTTCCTCTGTTCAGAGGCCACACACTGTGCATCTAATTTCACATGGGTTCCTTTTAAATGCGCAGATACACAGATGATGAGGAAGCGTCTGTGCCGAGAAACTGGATTAAATCCAACGATACAGCAGAGAAACACTGTATTGGTCAGGGGTCCCCAGAGAAACTAAGCCAAGAGGATGTCTGTATATCTATCTATCTGTCTGTCTATCTATCATACCTATCTACCATATCTATCTATCATATCTATCAATCATACCTATCCCTCTATGTATCTGTCATATGTATCTATCTACCATATCCGTATGTCTATCATATCCAGTTACCATACCTATCAAATCTATCCTATCTATCTACCCATCTATCTACCTCTCATCTGTCTACCTACCCTATGTATCGTATCTACCTACGATATCTATCATATCTACCTACCATATGTACGGATCATATCGAATCTATCTACCATAACTGTATATCATATCTAGCTATCCTATCTGCCTACCCACCTACCCACCCACCTACGTATCACCTGATCTATGGACAGAGATGACTGTAAGGAATCGGCTCACATGATTAGGGAGGCTGAGATGTCCAGACCCAGGCGCCCCAACGGTGTAAGAGCCAATCCAAATCCGAGTCTGCATGCTGGGGATGGAGGTCCCGGGTTCCAGCTCAAAGCCTGTCAGGCAGAGAGATGAGCTCTCCTTCACTCAGCCTGCTGCCCTACAGGCTCACTTGACGGGGCTTCGCTTCATCATACTTTGCAGATACAGTATTATTGTTATAATTTTTTACAAATTAAACATCTGTGGCAACTACGCATCGAGCTCTTCTACAGGCACCACTCATTCTAACAGCATTTGCTCACTTCATGTCTGTGTCACATTTTGGTAAATCTTGCCACAGTTCCATTTTTTTTCATGATTCTATCTGTTATGTGATCTATAATCAGTGATGACGACTTGCTGAACGAAAGCTGAGGTGACGGCTAGCACTTTTTAACAATAAAGTATTTTTTAATTAAGTTGTAGACGAACACTGACTTTGAGATCTAATGCTATTAGGCACTTAGTAGATTATGGTATAGTGTAAACATAACGTCGGTATGCAGTGAGGAACCAAAAAACCTCATTTGCCTTGGTCTTAATGCAATGTTTGTTTTATCACGGTGGTCTGGAACTGAACCCACAAGATCTCCAAGGTATGACTGTAGTCAATCCTTTGACTGATCGGACGAAGCCCACCCACACTGGGGAGGCAAAGTGCTTTACCCAGTCGACTAATTCAAAATTTAGCCTCCTCCCAAAACAGCCTTGCAGACATACCCAGAATAATGTCCGATGAGGTGTGCGGGCCTCCTGGCCCAGTCAAGGTGACACGTAAAATTAACCATCACAAGCATCTTGAAGATTACACATCCATGGTGTGTCTGTAGTACAGCCCGCCAAGACAGCAGGCATGCTGCTGTGCGACCGTCCTCTGTTCCCCTGTACTCAGTGCTCCACGGAGCACCACCTCCCGCTCGGCACAAACGCAGAGGCCCGAGTACAGGAGGAAAGGCCAAGCTCATCGTCACCCACTCCCATTTACAAAGCGTTCACTGCACACAGGAGATAGTTCTGTTTCTGTACAAAACAGAAATGCTGAACTCAAATTATTTTACTGAAATAACTCTGAGTGCAAGCCTGAAATAGATCTTGTTTTTACCACACGGCAGCACATCACAGGGAACATTTCCTTTAATTTACCCCCTGCTAAAATTTAAATAGCTATGGCAAATTGCATAAAACATGATTTGTGGGAGTGCAGTTCATCAACATGTGTGACGGATACCAACTGAACGTTATTTCTGTGACAAAACAGACCCAGTTAGTCCACGTGAGTGTAGGAGGCGAAGCCGTAAAATGCGGGCCACCACTATAGCAAACTCCTAACTGTTCAGACACGATATCCAGGCAATGAGTTTGCTTCTTGGCAACCCTCCTCAGTGCTAGAAGTGGCAATGGTCATGAACTTCATTGAGAATAGATTATTTTCCTTTCCTTTCTAGTCCATAACAACAATATGCTAGAATGCGTATTTTAAATGTATACAATGGCATGGTCTATTATACTATAATAATATTTAAAAATAATCTTAATGTATTATTAAATGTAAGATTGGTTTACAAAACATTTTTTTGATTCTCAGTACTTACTTTTGTAACTTATAATAAGTAATTTAAAGTATAGAGTGGAAAAACTATGTACTAAACCTATGTTAGATTTCCATATGTTACTTTATATGTATATTTTTTCATATATATTGCTTATATGATTTACACATCTATAACATACATATATATGAGTTATATAGATTATTTAAGTATTTGTAGATTATATGTATAATCATAAAATTATATAATAATTATACATACATTAAGTCTTATACGGTTTGTTTAATAGGCTAGTATGGCTTTAGACAGCTGCACCATAATTATTTATACCATATTTTTTTATCTTTTGGATTTTTGAACAGGTTATATATATACAAAAGTTTTAAATAAACCTTTAAACAAAATATCTCCCTTCCCCTCCATCACTTTCTCAGATATCTAACATACTTCCCTAAAACACTGTCATTTTTTTACACTTTACAAGATACGTTCTCCAATAATTTTCTTTTTTTTTTTTATGTTTATTTACTTTAGTTTTGACAGAGAGAGAGCACAAATGAGGAAGAGATAGAGAGAAGAGGGAGACACAGAATCTGAAGCAGGCTCCAGGCTGAGTTGTCAGCACAGAACCCGACATGGGGCTCGAACTCACGGACCATGCCCTGAGCCGAAGTCGGTCGTTTAACTGACTGAGCCACCCAGGCGCCCCTCCAATAATTTTCTTATGGTAAATTATGAGTTAGCATATTGTCTCTCTTCTCTCTCTCTCCATATATATATGTGTGTGTGTGTGTGTATATATATGCATATATATGTATATATATATGTATATATATGTGTATATATATAAATTTATGTTTATAATTTACATTAGTTGATATTTTTTTTGCTGCTCTTGAATCATCGGTGGTGTTCATGTTTGTATTTTAGCCTCCAAGTTTTGCTCTGTTCTCCCCTTGAAAGTCTGTGATTCCCAAGGAGAGCCAGGCTGTCCTCTGTGCTTCCCCTCATCGGTTAATGTAACACAAACTCTTCATCTAAAGACAGAGTTCATCAAGCATACTATGCAGGCATCTTGAGGGGAGGCCATCCGGGCCAATGTCTCCATGGGGTCACAGCTGGGAGCAAATACAGAGAAGTGGGGCTCCCCCGGGACTAAGAACCAGTGTGTTGGTGGTACACAGGTAGCTGGGATGGACCCGAGGTTCTCCCACATGAAACCATCTCAACATCACTGTGTGTGTGGGGGGGGGGGGGGGGGCCCACCAGGAGAGCATCTATCAGGTAGCTCCTGTGACAGAGAGCACTGTCCAAAGCAGCAGAGGCCATGGGTGTCTCACGGTAACAAGTGTGATGCAAGATCTGAGGACCCCAAACCTTTCGTATCTCCTAGAACACCTGGGGAATTCTCAACCTCTTGGTGCGAGGGGGGTGACGGGCAGGTAGCAGGTAATGTGGGGCCCCTTCAATCATAGCATGCTGTTAGGATGTTGTCTCTGAAGAAATCCAAGTTGATTTTAAAATAAGAGAATGTGGCATTTCTTGCACATCAAGATTCCTCTGGGGTTTGTAGATGAAGAGACAAGCCAAGATTTCAGACATGGTGTCATGTGCATTGAAAATTCTGGAAGGATACGTAAGGAAAAGCTGAGAGCCACTGCCTTTAAGGAAGTTTCCTGGCCAAGTCAGAAGGTGAAGAGAAAGGACATTCACTATCCTTACATATTTTATCATGAGCTCTAATATTTATTTATATAATGAAAAGCCTTACTTATAGAAAAATCTCAGAATTAACAAGAAAAATGTGTATGAAAATAATGGCTAGCATTTCTCATTCTATGTGCTATGGGATTTCCATGTTTTAAGTCGTGAGTTCTACAACGAGACTTATGAAGGAAATGTCATTACTATGCTCTCCCTTTTTTCTACACGAGGAAGCTGACACCCTTTAAGTAACCTGGCCTAAGTTATAAAGCTAGCAGATGGGAGAGCATATACCCAGGGTAGTCTGGCTTCACATCCTGTATTCTCAAACACCTCACTATGTTAGCTAAGACCACGCATATCAACACCCAGAAAGTTAAGTCATATGTGATTATCAGCTCTATGAATTTTTTCTGACAATGCAATTCACAAATATCTATTAGTTTAAGGAAAATAATGCAATTATTTATATTTTTGACAATCACCTTTACACACGGTTTTTATCATTAATTGTTACTTTAATATAGCACTCTGGAAATACCAACTTCTAGAATGCGAATATCTTCTTTTGATGTAGAACATTCTCTAGAATGTTTAAATCCTCAAATCCTGTATTAGTTATTTGTTTTCATTATCCTTCTGACTTTGGAACGTTATTTGGTCAAAAGATAACATGTGGTCTTGAACTGGAGATCTTTCAAGGGTTGATGGCCGTCCACGTTTCCACAACATCTCAGGGTATGGTGATTTATAGACTATTGGGATTGTAAACAGAGTACTGATTACAGCTAAATGCGGTTAGAATTAATGCTGTGCGGTCATTCAAACTGAAATACGACGCGTGGAAGAATATTTATATTTTAATCGAGAACACTTTCATTTCTTAATAGTCAAGGATCCACAGTTTAGCAAGGATGCCAGTCCCTCTCGGCTTCACACTAGAAACCTTAGGATGTGTGTCTTACTACTGCTGGAGTTAATTCCTGCAATTTTCCCTGTTGGGAAGTGTTTGCTATTTCACTGAGGCTCTTAGATTTCACCAAAGGCAGTAGCGAGTATAGGTCATGTGGAAAGGATTACACCTCTACTGTGCTATCTTGAGTAACTGTACAGTCATGTAGAAGTTCAATTAAAGGTCAAGTCGAAATATCCAAATGTCAGGAAGGATTCAGCAATTATCTGTGCATTCTAGTCTTAACCTTTGTGTGGGGTGTGCAACAGAATTTCTTATTAAGAAAAGCCATCAGTTCCCCATCCCATCCGATGTTTCCACCAAGGAGGAATCTTGCACAGTTTACAGGTAAGTAAGGATGCTGGTGCTGGGCCCGCCTCACCCCGGAAGTCTTCAGTGCCACGACTACTTCCGCTCACAAGGAGGGTGCAGCCATGCAATGATATGTTCACTTGAGCTCAGGACACCGTCACTGTCACCCTGCTTACGGTCTTGGGTTGTAAGACGCTTTTTAATGACCTGTCTCAGTGGTCTTGCTATGCAATAACTTCTCAGTACACTTTGTCAGTTCCTGAATTCTCTACGGCGCACAATTAGAAGACACGGCATTCTATCTCTGCTCAAATCCCCAGAGTAAAGGTGAAGACAATAAAATCCCATCTCTGCAGATTGATTTGTCTAGTTTTCATCAGTACATGCATGTACATATCATGTTAAAGATTTTAATAAACTCAGCAAGTGACGAAGGAACCACTAAGACATTTGAAGAACCATTTCACAGGAGAACTCAAAGAACAGACACAGACAATTAGCAATGCTGACATGAGTTTTATAAGAGACCCTGAAGTCATCTATACCCACTGGGTGACAATCGATCGTGTCCTGTCTACACAGAGTTCACAAGTGTGTCTGTAGTCAGGGATCACCTGCCCTATTATCAGTTTCCTACAACTTTCTGAGTAGTAAAACAGTTCAAGGAAAATGATGGGCACAGATCACTACTTCATCCGTTAACCACTTAGAGTGAGCTGGGCTTTGAAAAAATAAGTAGTGACATACACACACACACACACACAATATACATATATATACATATATACACATATACATATACATACACATATATACATAATACATATATATATATTTTTTTTTTTTGCCAAGGCCGACTTCAAAAGTTTTTCTGACAGTAATTTACAAATTAATTCTTTCTTTTTAACAGCTCCCCTCGAGTAAAATAATCCAAATAAAATTGCCACCATTTTTACTGTATTACAGTACTTTGTATCATTTCTTAGTTCCCTAAAATTTTGAAACTTACGGAAAGTATTTAAACTTTGAAAATGGAAATAGGTAAAACACAGATTTATGCTTTATTCTAAATGGCTACAGTATATTTTCTTAGATTATAGTTTAAATAGTTTCTTTGTAATAATTGTTTTTTTTTGTATTAATAAAAATATATGATTGGGTGTATTTTATTTATTTTTATTTATTTATTTTTGAGATAGAGACAGAGTGCAAGTAGGGGAGGGACAGAGAGAGAGGGAGACACAGAATCCAAAGCAGGATCCAGGCTCTGAGCCGTCAGCACAGAGCCCGATGCGGGGCTCAAACTCATGAACTGTGAGATCATGACCTGAAGTCAGACACTTAACCAACTGAGCCACCCAGGCACCCCTGATTGGGTTTAAAATGTAATTTCCTGGTTATTTTGATAAAGCGACTATCTGTTCACAGGCATGTGCATACAGTATAAGGTTGACCTTGAGAAGACTTCTCTTGACTTACATTCAAGACAGTAACAGGTTCTCAATCTTGTTAAAAGTAACTTCAAATCAGTTTGTGGCTCATTGAATGTATGGCAGTGTATGCAAGTGACAACTTAAATATATCTTTTAAAGTTTCATAATTAAGTGGTTTTATAAATTAATTTATAAAACTTTTTAATATGAGATAATTTTATTGTATCTGGGGACACATATTTAATCTCTTAGCACAAGAGAACAATTTCTTTCTCTTTGTCAAACACATACAAGATCTACACTGAAGACAGAGGATTTGCACCCATCATTTGTATAATCCGAAATGAAGAATTTAACATGCTCCCAAGCCTCTTTCATGTTTCTTTCTTGAGTCAAACTATTTGATTGTTGATCTAGAGAACACCAAAGTGTGTCGTGAAAGGAAAATGGTGTGTGTGTGTGTGTGTGTGTGTGTGTGTGTGTGTGTGTGTGTATTGCCAGGTAAAACAGATGTGCCTATCTATAGCTATTTTAGGTGCCCTGAGGTCTGGATAGTATGAAGATCAATTTTCTTCTTTGTACTCTGAACAATGATTCTCTCTCTCCCTTAGTGCACACTCCATTCTTTGCCATCTCCGGAACGCAGGAGGGATCAGCCAAAGCATTGTGGTGTGCTCTGAGGCACTGAAGAGATGCCTTTGACTGCCGCCCATTCTGCTCCCGAACAGACATGTACAGGTGGGGTTATGGGAACTAAATCTCAGAAGACCCCAACTGAGAGGCAAGCTGCTTGATCTAGTTGTTTGGGCGGGGGGGGGGGGGATGGGGGGGGAGAGTGGGAAAGAATTCTTCTTTTCTCTCTTGGAACCAAGACACAAGTCTACTTTTTAAAGAGGTAATTATTGAATAAAGACTTGTGGATGGGTCTGGTGTCTGGGAGCACAGTAGGAATGTCACTCGTTTCCCAAATGATATTTAAGGATACTTGAGCAGAGGGAGGACCGGGCGGAGGCTGACAACCAGGCAGCTACATCTCAAACCAATCCTTAAGTCAAGAGCAAAATATCTGGGAGGTTCATAAAAGTTTACAAATAGAGATCATCTCAGGTTTTTTATACTGTTCTTTCTACTTCTGTTTCCATTATAAAATTTTGCACAATAGTTGTTTTAAATACCAACCTGTATGTTAAGGTTAAAAGATATCTCTTTCCTACGAAATCCTCCCACATGAAACAATGAAGGTAGAGCAATACAGTGGGGATATTTTTAAAGATGCACCAGACTAAACACGATGCCTTGGTTTATGAGAACACAGAGCCATAGTGCATGATGGAAAACCACTCGCTGAGACAACGGCACCTGCATGTGAATTCAGAGGTGAAGCCAGCATCTCCAGAGTAATTATAACTCACAAATCCCGGAAAACATTTATTTTTCTCCTACACCTGAACTCAGAGTAGTATTTTCCTCCAAGTTCATGTAGATTTCTGTTCTCCATGAAAAATACACAACACACACACACATTTTTGTATGAGTGTGTATGTAATGAAGCTTAATTAAATTAACGCAACTCCAAGTCATACTTTGTTCAAAATATTTCCCTTAGTCATAACCATAACATCTCCCTCTCAAAGAGATAAAATGCCAATATCCACAAGCATAAAAATGTTTCATAGCTTGTGTTTCGTACTTAGTGTTGCTCTTTATTTCGACCTAATGATGGCACACGTCATGGCAAGCTAGGCTTTCCACAAGTTAAAAGTTCTTTGCAAAAAGAACTGTAAGTAGGGTTCTAATTAAGGAAGTTGCAAGTAATTAGTCCCTATTTTTAAACATTATTGTGACATTCCAAATTTACTTATGTCTAACTCACTGAGAATGGTCCTTGACGACTGCACGCATGCTAGTTTCAGGGGTCGGCAAGCGCGTCGCGGCCATACCTTGGTAAACAGCTTTAAATCCAGGCGAGGCGATGCTGTCATCAGACTGCAGGTGCAGCCACATCTGGTTGCTCATGCTCACAATCAGGTCAGGAACACTGGAGCCAGTGAGTCTGCACAGGACAGAAATGTCGAAACCGTTATTTGAATCGCCAAATATCTCTACTTTTGCTTTGAAGGTCTTGCTGCTTAAACAAACAAGTACAGGTATATACATCGTAAGACCTTGCTTCAAAGAATCCATAGCCACTTGTAATGTGTATTTATACTTCAGCTTCAATATTACAGCCGTTGTACAGTAATTATTCTTCTGTGATCGAATTTTGTATCTTTCATTTTAAAAACTGACTTAGGGTGACCAACTGCCCTTAGTGTCTGGAGCGGAAGTCCTACTCTAGGTGCAGGACGATGAGTGCTAAATCCGGAACCCGTGGTCATCCCGTGTGACGGACGGATATCTCTTACTGCTGTATGGTTGTACGACATCACACCATCAACACGGAAACATCCCTAAGCTGAGAAGTGTTCTGATTCATTCACATAATGCTCAGATTGTTTAGTTTCAATTATCATGTACCTTACCACACCATCTCTTTTAGAAACACATCATAGGATGGAATATTATTCAGCACTAAAAAGAAATGAGCGATTTTATCAAGCCATGAAAAAGAACTTGAAAAGCTGCATAGTGTACGATTCCAACTCTATGAAATTATAGAAAAGGATATATGTGTGTGTGTGTACATACACACATACATACACACATATATGCACATAAATATACACACATACATATATGTACACACACATGTACACACACACATACATATATATAAAACCAAAAGTAACCATACATTAAGAGAATATCAACAAGAAGTGTGTGCATAGCTGAAACAGATTTGGCAAGTGTACTCAACTTTCACTCTGCATATTAATGTCTAGGTCACACCAAATGGAAGTTTCAATGAAACAATCATTGGGCATTAATAAAACAGTCACATAGTGGCTGCTGTCAGCCAGTGAAAAGAAACACTAAATCCATTGACTGAATTCAACACGCTGACAAAAAGCATGCCGAAATAGAAAAAGTGTAAGAAAAAAATCAATTCAACCAAAATAAATGTCTCTAATCAAATAGGAAGCTCTGCTTTCAGCAAAGTACTTTCGGGAATAGGAACACATGATTCGCCCCATCAATCGCATCATTTGTCTATCAACCCAACACGCTCACCTTGGGCGGTACAGAGAGCCTGATTGCGCAAAGGCAGATGAACAATAGTCATTACATGTGAAGTAGCTCATGCAGTTACACACAAATTGAAAAAAAAAAGAATTACAGTGAGTGATGTGCAGGCGAGTGATGTGCAGTCACTAAAAACATATTTCTTTTTGAAGACTGTTTCTTTGTTAGAGACATTGCTCTCTTATATTTGGTGTCGTATTTGCTTGTTTGGTTCGAAGAGAGTTGTTTTTCTTCCCTTTGCATGCATTTTATCGAAACGTAACATATCACAAAGTGCACAGAACATAAATGTCAAGTGTAAATGTCTATTTACTTTGACTTATGACTATAAAGCTATAATATTTCTTCTTCTTTTTGTTAGTTCTTACAAGGAATACCTTTTCCTAATCTTTTACTTTCAACCCACTCTACTATATGCATTTCATGTTTGCCTCTTGAAAGCAGCATATAACTGTGTTGTATTCTTTTTAATTATTTTATTTATATTATTTTATCTCATCAGAGAATTTTGACTTTTATTTAGAATATGATTTAATGATAAATTAGTTTTTTGTTTTTCCTCTTGTCAATTATATTTATTTTTTTACTTTAAATTTTTATTTTTTTATATTTTTAATGTACATCTAAGTTAGCATATGGTGCAACAATGATTTCAGGAGTAGATTCCTTAATGCCCTTACTCATTTAGCCCACCCCCCCCACCCTCTCCAGTAACCCTCTGTTTGTTCTCCATATTTAGAAGTCTCTTATGTTTTTCCCCCTCCTTGTTTTTATATTATTTTTGTTTCCCTTCCCTTATGTTCATCTGTTTTGTCTCTTAAAGTCCTCATATTAGTGAAGTCATATGATATTTGTCTTTCTCTAATTTCTCTCAGCATAATACCCTCCAGTTCCATCTACGTAGTTGCAAATGGCAAGATTTCATTCTTTTTGATTGCTGAATAATACTCCATTGTGTGTGTGTGTGTGTGTGTGTGTGTGTGTGTGTGTGTGTGTGTATAGGCTCTTTACATACTTTGGCTATTGCTGATAGTGCTGCTATAAACATTGGGGTACATGTGTCCCTTCAAAACAGCACACCTGTATCCTTTGGGTAAATGCCTAGTAGTGCAATTTCTGGTTTGTAGGATAGTTCTATTTTTAACTTTTTGAGGCACCTCCATACTGTTTTCCAGAGTGGCTGCACCAACTGGCATTCCCACCAACAATGCAAAAGAGATCCTCTTTCTCCGCATCCTCGCCAACATCTATTGTTGCCTAAGTTGTTAATGTTAGCCATTCAGACAGGTGTGAGGTGGTATCTCATTGTGGTATTTCCCTGATGATGAGTGATGCTGAGAATTTTTTCATGTGTCAGTTGGCCATCTAGATGTCTTCTTTGGAGAAGTGTCTATTCATGTCTTTTGCCCATTTCTTCACTGGATTATTTGTTTTTCTCGGTGTTGAGTTTGATAAGCTCTTTATAGATTTTGAGTACTGATTCTACCTGATATGTCACTTGCAAATATCTTCTCCCATTCCGTTGGTTGCCTTTTAGTTTGTTTCCTTTGCTGTGCAGAAGCTTTTTATTTTGATGAGGTCCCAGTAGTTCATTTTTGATTTTGTTTCCCTTGCCTCTGGAGACATGTTGAGTAAGAAGTTGCTGCGAGCAAGATCAAAGAGGTTTTTGCCTGCTTTCTCCTCAAGGATTTTGATGGCTTCCTGTCTGACATTGAGGTCTTTCATCCATTTTGAGTTTATTTTTGTGGATGGTGTAAGAAAGTGGTCCAAGTTCATTTTTCTGCATGTCGCTGTCCAGTTTTCCCAGCACCACTTGCTGAAGAGACTGTCTTTATTCCATTGGATATTCTTTCCTGCTTTGTCAAAGATGAGTTGGCCATACGTTTGTGGGTCCATTTCTGGGTTCTCTATTCTGTTCCATTGATCTGAGTGTCTGTTTTTGTGCCAACTTTTAAATTTTTTTATGTTTATTTTTGAATGTGAGAGAGACAGTGTGTGAGTGCGGGAGGGGCAAAGAGAAAGGGGACACAGAATCCAAAGCAGGCTCCAGACTCTGAGCTGTCAGCACAGAGCCCAACACGAGGCTCGAACTCACAAATCATGAGATCATGACCTGAGCTGAAGTCAGATGCTTAACCAACTGAGCCACCCAGGTGTCCCTGGTCAATTATTTTTTAATTAAATCTCTTACTTAATAGCTTTTCTCTCCCCCAACACTTCAAATATGTTATTCTGTTGTCTTTTTACCTTTTTTCTTTATACTGAGAAGCACTCTATCAATCCTATATTTGCTCTTTTGAAAATAATATTCATTTGCTTATGCTGCTTTTAAGATATTTCTTCATCCTGTTTTTCAGAAGATTTATTGTAATGTGCCAGTATGAGGATTTCTTTGTATTATCCTCCCTGGCTTATGGAATTGCTTGAATCTCTACCTAGATGGCTATTGTCAGTATTGGAAAATTGTTAGTGGTAATGTTTTTGAATACTGGTTACGTCCTATTTTCTCTCAATTTCTTTCTTCCAGAACTCCAAATGTACACACACTTTCTGTACATTATTTTTTCCTGATTCAGCCGGGATTTTTTTATTAAACCATCTTCTGGTTCCAATCATATAGATTAATTATAGTGGATAATGTATCTTGCAATTCTTAAACTTCCATTTGACTTGTTATAGATTACAGTTTTCTGGCAAAATTCTTGATTATTTCACTTATCTTTTAAACACATGCACCATAGTTAACTGTCAGAGTCCTGAATGATAACTGCTACGTCAGGATATCTTGCTCCTTATCTGTCCCCTCCCTCTTGGTTGCAGACATTGCGCACTGTTTCTGGACACTTCCGGTAATTTTTGATTGAATGTCAGACCTTGTGCATAAGCCATGCTAGAGGTTCTGTATGTTGTGACCTTCCACTGGGAGTATTTAATGTTCTACTGGGAGTATTTAATGTTCTTCTGGGAGCAAAGTGACCACTTTGACCCATTCCGTCACTGGAATGATTCACAGCTGCATTTCAGGCATGTGGTTTTCCTAGTGCTTATCCCCTTCTGGGTCACAACCCAGAGAACACGGTTTTTAGTAGTAGATCTTGTCCTTGAAACAACAGGTCTGAGACACCTTTGTTTCCTTAGCACTGAAGATTCCAAAAGTTCTGCTGAGCTCTGTAGACCAGTTGCAGCAAAGTTTTGCTTGGGCTCATTCCTTCTGATTCCTGGAAAGTTGGTCTTGGGCAAATACATCAAGGACCAAAGTCCAGCAGATGCCAGGTTCCCATCCCCATGATTCCCTTTCCCTTGACATCCTGGACCCCCAAGTCCTCACAGCTTTGATAGCCCAATTCAGGGTCCCCCATATCCCGTGTCTCCCAAAACCACATTCTCTGGGTCACAGACACCTGTTTGCCAGGATGCCCTAAACTGAGAGTCAGACAATGCCCCCGGAAAAGTGATTTGTGAAATCCAAGATTCACCTTCATGCATATCTGTTCTCCCTTGATTTCTGTCTTCTAAAATCCTGGCTACCTTATATTATTCTCTTATGCCTTAAAATTTCTGCTCATTCATTACTGTAATCAGCTCTCATAACTTCTCGGTTAGAGGTTTGGTCGAGTATTTCTGGAGGAAAGGGGGGGTTCCAGTTGCTCATTTTTTTATATGACTTATTTCTCTTCCTTTATTTCTCTTGGATAACATTTTCTAGACTATACGAATATAAGAAGGGAAGTCTGATCTTACTCAGAGCCATTACAAACAGATACTTGTTGTACCTTAAGTTAAATTCACTGCGCTGGGTAAGAAAACGAAGAGAAAAGAACAAGTATCATTTTGTTGTAAAGTTTACACAAACGTAAGAAAGAAAGTATTATAACCCTTGGTTTTTCTTATACGCTAATATATTGGCTTTTAAGTTACATGTAAGGTAAGTGGAGGAGAGTGCTTTTTTTCTTCTTTTTCTTTTTCACTGAAGTACAGTTGCCATACAACGTTATATTAGTTCCACGTGTACATCATAGTGATTTAACAACTCTACACATTATGCAATGCTCACTAGCACTAAGTCTAGTTACCATCTGTCACCATAGTGTTTTACAGTATTACTGACTGTATCTCCTATGTTGTACTTGTCATCCCTGTGACCTATTTATCTTATAAATGGATGTTGTGCCTTTCAATCTTCTTCACCTGTTTTACCCACTGGCACCCACCCGTTTGTTTTCTGTATTTATGAGACTATTTCGGGTTTTGTGTTTGTTGTTATTTTTTGGATTCCACATATCAGTGAAATTATGTGGTATTTGTCTTTCTCTGATTTATTTAAGTTAGCATAATACTCCCTAGATCCACCCATTCCATCCGTGTTGTTGCAAATGGCAAGATTACACTCCTTTTAATGGCTGAGGAATATTCCAGTGTGTGTGTGGTGTGTGTGTGTTACACACCACATCTTCCTTTTGGAATAATTTATCAATACCATTTGGAGGTGGAGTCAACACCCTTCTGATTTACGTTCCCCACTGCCACTCTCTAATCACCCGTTACACCCCCCGCGACCTTGAGATTCATGACATGACTCTACCTCACTGCTCACGTCTGTCATCACCTCCCTGCAACTCACTGGCTGACGGCCATCTCTACCCGTGGATGGTCAGAGTGTCCACATGGATAATTCTGGCACACAATTCGTGGTTCCTTGATCCTTTCAACCCCAGTGACGCCCCCCTCCCCCGCTCTCAGACAGTGCAACTGCCCTCATGCTTGGTACTTTGCTATACTTTGTATCATCTTAACCGCTCTCTCTGGCCACATCTACATGTGATGTGAACTGTCATGTGCTTGCGCCCCACTGAAACCCACTCTTTAAATTCCTGGGGCCTCTATCATTGACGTCATTATATTTTGCATGCTGTGGACAATGCAGCTGATACTCTGATGCAATGTCTCAGCCGTCCCTGCCAGCACTCTTGAAATTCTTACCATCTTCCATGGATCTAATAAGACCCAACAAGCCCCTCTATCTTCCTGTAAGTTGATGAAGAATTCGCTGACTCATACCAGTATGTCTGGACCTGTGATCTCCAGATTCCCGCCAGCCACTCAAAAAACACTCTTTCCCTGGGCCACATTCGGTGTCTTTTCCCTTCACGTGCCACTAGCTGATATCCCAAACTATCTCCACCTTTCTCAAGCTCCCTCCCAATCTATTTCCCTTTATCTCTGAAGAGAACTTTATTTGCAAATATAGGAGGAAGAACATGGAAGCAATCAGACAGGAACTACCTGCCCCTCAGAGTCTCTTAAATCCCCCCTCATAGCATCAACCACCTCGTCACGAGAAGTAGAGCGTGAGAGTGCCTTCTCCCCACCACCCGTTCATCACTAAGTCCTACTAATCACACCGCATCCTTCTCTCTGTCTCCACTTTCTCAGTTTGAGCGCTGATGTTCCCAAACCGGCATCACGGAGGCAGCCTCCTAACGGCCTCCTGGCTCTGTAGTCCTTTCCCGTCTAAGGCACTGGAATTAACTTTAAGTTGTCAAAACCTGAACCACCATGTAGAAAATGTTCACACATTGAAAAGACCTATGTTGCCAAATTTACTACGTCAGAAATACTTCTGGTGAATATATTTGAATTTCTTGTACTTATGCACTGGATGTTATTTTATTTCCATCTACGTCAGTCTGTTGATTCACATGAATTTAAGTGAGCTGGTGCAGGGCTACACTTTCCACAAAGTTCATTCAATCCAAAATCAGATTAGGATTTGTACTTCTCTTTAGAATTTAAGCCTGCTACTTATTTAACTGGTTTATTTATGAAAAGGATTGTGAGATGGTAGTCACAATATTTTAAAATAATTATTTTAACATTATTTAATGCTTTTAAAAATTACTTAAAAAATCTTAAAGTACTTTTGTGTTAGATTTTTAATCTTAAATTTCATTTTACAACCATTTAAAACAAAGGAAAAGAATTTCCCTCCTGTTCTTTTGTCATGTTTCTGGAACTATTTCCATTTCCTGGCACTGAAAAATGAATCTTTAGAAACAAAAAGCAAATGTTATTGTGACCCCTGCAACTGCTTATCTGTTTAAACAGAATTTTTTCAATTATTAGTACCTGAAAAATAAAATAGATGTTTGTTTTGATAAAATACTTTAATAGTCAGCCTAACTATATCATTTTAATCACTTTTTTAAAAACAGCTTCATTTCTTCCTAAATTGACTTTATAATACACAGTATTTTGGTTTAAAACTAAAGATAAAATGATTCTAATGAAATACTAAGTAATTTGACTTACTTGTTAGAAAACTACAATAAAATTTTCTTTTGAGAAAAAAGCCATTGTATTGCAGGTTCCCAGCTTCCTCTTGCCCTCTGTCTCTACAGTGGAATTTCCAACCTCCACACATATTGTGCTCCACGCAGCCATATTGACCTGTGTAACCAGTCTCCAAAAATACTGGCAGTTCTCGACCTCTAGGTGTTTGGTAACTGACATCACTACCTAGGATGCCCATTCTTCTTGCAGAGCAGCTAAGAATTCTTAAAGATTTGAGGGTTCTCACTAGGCATTTCTTAACTCCCTTAGACAATGGAAGATTTTTTTTTTCTCTGACCATTGTAGAATTCTGCATATGCCTCATTTAAGTCAAACATATCATAGGCACCTACTTCAACATCTGTTTCCTACTGAATTCTGATTTTCCCTGAGTGCAAACTTATATCTTGGTCTTTTTATCCCAGACTCTGGCATATAACATTCAAAATTTTTGGAGTAAACACATCAATAAAAAATATAAATTAACAACCATCATTAAAATTCGCTAAATATCCACATGTTTAAATTTTATAGGAATATTTCCAAATGATGAGTGCAATCTTTATTGTATCCTAGAATATCCAGGACTTGGTTTTTAGGGTTCTGTTACAGCTCTGTTATTAATTCACCCTTAATTTTCAATAATTCTTTTGCCTCTAAGCTTCCTCATCTGTGAAATAATTGCATTTAATCATATAAAAGGAGTTGTGGAAATCTAACATTCTATGAATTTCTGATAGATTTCAGAGAAGACAGAGTCAGCTTGCATGAAGCGGTTTGATATGTCTTCTGTAGTCAGTCCCCATGTTGAATGGAAATAGGCAGGAAGTTCCACTATATTAAATGATCAGGCCAGGAAGAAATAAATGACTTTGATTATATATTTGTTCCTTGGCTACAACCAGGGCACACTGAGTTGAGAAAAATCTCAACTCAAAATCTCAACTCCTTCATATGAAAGTGGGTCAAAACCATAATTGTACCCACAGGACACAGTGACTTCATGATGTTTTGACAGCTGGTAATGATACCATCTATAGGACAGCAGTCTCATTTCTGAACAGATCTCTTCTTCAGCCCTTGTGAAAAGGTTCAACAGTTCTGTCCGTACATACATGACATGTGTCTGCTAGAAAGGGTGGCTAAGCCAATCACAACAATGTCCACGCAATGTAATGCCTCCGTGATCCCCGTGTTTTTGCTTATGTCAATAGTCTGTCCCTGGTTCTACCAAGTAGAATTGCCGTGTGAATATACCACGGAGCCTTCGTCTAGTCACCCACTGAGGGCATTTACACAGTTTACAGGTCTTTGGCAATTAGGATAGTGTTCACGTACACATTTGTGTAGGGTAAGTTTTATTTCCCTTGGGTAAATACCTAGGGGTGGCATTGCTGGATCTTACCATAAATGTATACTTAAGTTCATAGGGAACTGCCTGCCTGTTTTCCAGAGGGGATGTACCATTTTACATTCCCACTTGTATTCTCAGGAATTATGTAAAGTATAACTCCATGTTTGCGATAAGACAAAACTATAGTGATGGAGACAGATCAGCTCTCCAGGGTCCAGGGTCCAGGGACCAGGGAGGAGACTTAAAAGAAAGCAATGGGAGTTTCGGGGGTGATGGAATCACTCTGTATCCTGATTTTGGTGGTATAGATACTTGTATAGCTGTATACCCACAGCTTCGATTTTACTGTATATTAATTTAAAAAAACACAATAATTTGCTCAAACCTGGATATGAAAGAGACCCAAGAGTGAGGATGCCACAAAGCTGTGTAGTAGAAGCCCTGGAATAAGTTATATGTGCATTATTCCTGCAGGTATCTAAAAGGAAAATAGTGCACTAAACCTTTAAAGTACTCATTTTAATCGTAAATTGGGCTGTTGAAAACTAAATGCTCTTCCTAAGTTGCAAGCTGGCTTAGAATTCACTGATTTTGAATTTCTTATAGTGCCTTACTGTCCATAAACTTCCTAAGTTCTGCAAAAAGTGTAGAAAAAGCAGTTATTTAAATTAAATGTTTTATTTGGCCATCTGTCTTAATTGGGTGGACCTAGCGAGTACTAAGGAGAAGTGTGATTAATGAATTTAGAAGAAGACAGAACATGAGATCTGTTCAGGTACCTGGACAGACCATTCCTCGGATGAGGTAGTAAGATTTAGATGCCCTGATTCAGATCCCTAGTAACAGTGGGCAGACACAGGGGCGCCTGGGTGGCTCGGTCAGTAAAGTGTCCAGCTCTTATTTTTTTAATTTTTTATTTAATTTTTTTTTAACATTTATTCATCTTTGAGAGACAGAGAGAGACAGAGCATGAGCGGGGAAGGGGCAGAGAGAAGAGGAGACACAGAATCGGAAGCAGGCTCCAGGCTCCAAGCTGTCAGCACAGAGCCTGACGCGGGTCTTGCACTCACAAACTGCGAGATCATGACCCGAGCCAAAGTCGGACGCTCAACCGACTGAGCCACCCAGGCACCCCCCAACGTAGTTATTTTACAGGTTTCTGCCGTTGATGGCCGCAGACTATTTAAAGGTGTATGGACTGGCCAATCCTGACATGGGGACTCTTTTTACCATTTTTCTCCACTAGTCGCAGTTCTAAACGCTGGGAATGGCAGAGGAGAAAACCAGAAGAGAACTTTGAAGGGCTGGAGTAGAAGGAAAGCTGGTTTGGGACCCGGCACCAGAGAGATAGCAAAGCGCCAGCTGTCTTCCTCATGCAAACAGAAGACCAACCAGACTGGTGTTTGCCAACCCCTGACCAGACAAGAGAAGGTTCCAGATGAGCTCATCCTTCTCTGGGATATAAATGATATTCCTTTAACAACCTCAGGCAGCCAGGTAGACAGATGAAGGGACTCCAACAGTGATATGTATACAGGGAAGGCCTTTACTTTCCTCATGAGCCTGGGGTTCCCTTTTCTGAGGAAAGATACCACAGAGGACAGAACCCATGAGAGACCCAGCCACACCGGTGATCCAATCAAGGCAGATCTTTGTCCCTCAGCACTGGGGGCTGAGACTCTCCTCCCCTCCCAGATCCACAGGCAGAATGAGGGGTGAGGGGTAAGATGGGGGAGGAGGTGCTAGTAGGGGGACCTCACCAACTCCTGCCCTCCCAGAAACATCGTGGCCCCAGTAAGGAGGAGTACAAGAGCCAACAGAACCAGATAAACCAAGCTGATGAAGACAACATCTTCAGGTCTCTGATAACTAACCTGTCATTGGAACCCAAGCCCACAAAGTTGCCAAAGGCCCATGTGCTAAGCCTACCTGGGGTGATTGCCTGCTATAATGAGGGATCTCTAGAGTATCAACGTGTCCTAACATGGTAGACGAAACAACGAGTGTACAATTGTCCTGCTAAGAGCTAAGAAATCAAGACTTGAATGGGAAAACATAACCAGCCGACAACACCTGAAAGGAACGGGTGAGGCAACTGTCTGACAGGGGCTTTAAAACACCCATCATGTAAAAGCTTTAACAGTCTTTTACAAAGTCTCTGAAAACAGGTAGAAAAAAAAATCTCAGGAAAGAAATGGATGTTATAAGACCAGGTGGAAATTATAGGACTAAAAAGATTCAACATATATTAAAACAAAAATTTCTAGAAAGCTCATGGTAGAGATGCGTGATGCCATCAGTGAACTTGAGAGTGCATGAATAGAACTCCCTACACTGAACAGAGAGAATAGAGACTGAAAAAAGAAAACAAAAAACAAAAAACAAACAAAAACAACAACAAAACGTGAACAGAGCTTCCAAAACCTGGGGGACAAAAAGGCCAAACTTGGCATCTTCAGTGTCCCAGAAGAAGAAGAGAAAGACCTTGGAGTGAAGGGTATTTGAAGAAATAACTGCTGAACACTGCCCAAATATGGTGAAATGAATAAACCTACAGTTCTAAGAAACTCAGTGACCCTCAAACCGGATAAATCCAAACAAAACCATGCAAGAACATCTAATTAAATGTTTGAAAACTAGAGACATAGAACAAAATCTGGAAAACAGCCAGAGAGAAAGGACACATTTTTTACTCATATTTGCCAATTTGAATGTCAGTAGATCTCCTGACCACTGGAGGCCACAGGAAGTGTCACAAAATTTTTCAAGTGTTTGAAGAAAAGAACTATCAAGGATAACTTCCATGTCCAGTGAATGTAATCTTTAAAAATAAGAGGAAAAATTTTTTAAATGTCAGACAAATAATTTGCCGCTAGTAGACCCAACTATAGTGACTGGTTACGTGAATTTCTTCAAAAAGAAATGAAAGGGTAACAGGAGAAACTTGAAACATCAGGAAGAAAGGGAAGACTATATGAGAATATAAAGTATACTATTCTTTCATAATAAGTTCTAGAAATCATATTTAATGATTGAAAGAAGTATTTTAACACCTCTGATACTCAATGACATTTAAAAGTTGGGAAGGTAAAGGAAGTGAGGTTACATGGAAAAGTTTTAAATGTTGATACCATTGTAATAGGCGGATGGCATATTAATGTGCATGTCCTAATCTATGACACCTGTGCATGTTATTTTATATGGCAATAATTTCTCCAAATGTATTTAAGTTAAGCATCTCCAGGTGGGGAGATGGTAGTGGACTACGAAGGTGGGCTCTACATGCCTTCAAAGGTGTCCTCAGAAGAAGGAGGCAGAGGGAGATTTCAGACAGAAGAGAAAGAAAGTGTGAACTTGGAGGCAGAGAGGTAAGTGATGGCGCCATAGGCCAAGAAACGCTAGCAGCCATCAAAAGCTGGAAGCATCTAGGAGTAGATCCTCCCTCAGAGCCTCTGGAGAGAGTGTAGTCCTGCTCGCACCTTGATTTTGGCTGAATGAAACTGATTTTGGATTTCTGCCCTTCAGAATTATCAGAATATAAATTTCCGTTTTAAGTCACCAAGTTTGTCATAATTTGATACACCAATAATAGGGAACTTATATACCTGTAGACTGTTATAAGTCACAAATGTATATTGTAATATGCACAATAACCATTTTGAAAACTATGGAGTCCTTAAAAAATGTGGAAGTAACCCACAGGAAGGCTAGAAAAGAAAACCAAGAAAGTAAGTAAAAGAAATAGCAGAACCAGAGAAACAATTAGAAAACAAATAATAAAGTGGCACATACAAACTCTTTCTGTAATAACCTTCAATGTAAATTGTCTAATTCATCAAAAGACACAGTGTGGCAGAGTCAATAAATCATGACCCAAATACATGCTGTTCACAAAAAAAACAAAACAAAAAACAAAACAAAACAAAACAAAAAAACACATTTCAAAGTCAAGGACAAAGGTATGTTGAAAGGAAAAGGAGAAGAGTTATACCATGAAAATACTGACAATAAAGAAGCGGGAGTGGCCACATTAAATTTCAAAAAAGTAGACTTGAGAACAAAAAAATATTCTAGAGACAAAGTGGGGTGTTATACAATGATAAAATGATCCACCAGGAAGACACACAAATCCTAACTGTACACAACAAACATTAGAACTTCAAAATACATAAAGCAAAACTGATAGAGCTGAGAGAAGAAACAGACAAATCCACAAGTACAGTGGAGGATTTTAACGGCCCTCATTCAGAAACTAGATAGAAAATCAGCAAGGTTACAGAAGATGTGAACAATACAATTAGCCAACAGGATCTAACTGGCATAGAGAACACTACACCCAATAGCAGCAAACACACATGCCTCATAAGCTCCTCTGAAACACTCACCTATACAGACCACATTCTGGGCCAGATAATAGACCTCAACACATTTAAAGAAACTGAAATAATACTACTGAAAGTGTTCTCTGACCACAACAGAATCAAACTAGAAATTCTTAACAAAAAGGCAACAGGAAAATTTCTAGACACACGAAAACTAAACAACACACATCCATGATCAAAAGAAGTCTCAAATGAAACAAATAAAGAACAGAAGAAAAATGAGAACAAAACATATAAAAAAAAACCATATCTGGGATATAGCTAAAGCAGTGCCAAGAGGACAATTTATAGTACTAAAAATAACTAGACAGGAGAAATGGAATGAAATAATTACCTATGTTCCTACCTCCAGAAACTACAAAAAGTAAAGTAAAATAAATCCAAAGGAGAAGAGGGGTATGATAAATATCAGAAATAAATAAAATTGCAATAGAAAAAATAGAAATAAAAGAAATAAAAACTGTTACTTTAAAAAATCAACATAATTGATAAGCTTCTAAGAAGACTGGGAAAGGGAGAGGGAGAGGGAGAAGACATGCATCACAAATAAAAGAGTAGTTATTACTACAAATTCAGCAGTCATTAACGACATTAAGCATGATAAGGAAATGTTATGAACAACTTTAGACTCAGCAATTTGACAGGTTATAAAAAAATGAACCAATTCCTTGAAAACCACTAACTATCAAAATTCAACCAAGATGAAACAGACATTTGAATAGTCCTGTAACAATTATAGAAATTGATGCTGTAATCAAAAAGCTCCCCCCCAAAAAATCTGTAGACCCAGAAATTCACTGGAAAATTCTATCTATGTTTTATAGAAGAATTAACATCAATTTTCATAAACTCTTCTGGAAAATAACAGAGGAAGGAATACTTCTCAAGTCATTAAATGAGACCAGTATTAATTTCATGGCACAACTAGACATAGATAGGGGAAGGGAAGGGGATGGGAGGGGAGGGGAGGGGAGGAGGAAGGAGGGAAGGAAGGAGGGTGGGAGGGAGGAAGGAAGGAAGGAAGGAAGGAAGGAAGGGAGGAAGGAAGGAAGGAAGGGTGAAGGGAAGGAAGGAAGGAGAGAGGCAGGGAAGGGAGGATGAAAGGAAGGAGGGAGAGAAGGAAGGGGAAGGGAGGAGGGAGAGAAGGAAGGGTGGGGGAAGGAAGGAAGGAAGGAAGGAAGGAAGGAAGGAAGGAAGGAAAGGGAGGAAGGGAGAAGGAAGGAAGAAGGGAGAGAGGGAGGGAGGGAGGTGGGAAGGAAGGAGGGAGAGAAGGAAGGGATGGAGGAAACGAGGGAAGGGAAGGGAAGGGAAGGGAAGGGAAGGGAAGGGAAGGGAAGGGAAGGGAAGGGAAGAGAAGTATGAAAGAAAGAAGGAAGTTAGAAACTACAGACCTGTATGTCTCATGAACTTAGACAAACATATCCTCAGTTAAATACTATAGAACTTAGTCCACTGTGTAACAAGAATTGTTCTCTTCCTCAAAGTGGAATTGATTCCAGGCATGTAAGGCTGGTTCAACATTCAAAAGTCAACTAATGTAATTCACAATATGAACTAGCTAAAAGAGGACAAATATATACTGATATCAGTTAACACAGACGCACAAAATTTGATAAATGGCAGGAAATATTATATTTGTGAATTGGAAGACTCAATTCTCTGCCAACTGTTCAACAATGCCATGCAATTCCTATCACAATCCCATCAAGCACTTTTCAGACATATGCAAGCTTATTCTACAGTTGCTACAGGATGGTTCAGACCTGAAAATAGCCAACAGGACTAAATACTCAAGAAAATCGGAGTCCTTCAAATTGACACCTAAAAGCAGAAGTTATGATTAGGAAAGTTTATACAGTAGACCTAAGCAAAATTAAAAATTCTGCTGTGACGACATATATAAATGAGATAAGAAAAAGTAATACATTGAGGGAAAATATTTGCAAAGCACACCGTGTGTAAAGAACTATTATCTACAGGCACCTGGGCGACTCAGTTGGTTAAGCATCCAACTTTGGCTCGGGTTATGATCTTACGGTTTGTGGGTTCAAGCCCCATGTCGGGCTTTGTGCTGACAGCTCAGAGTCCACAGCCTGCCTCAGATTCTGTGTCTCCCTCTCTTTCTGCCCCCTCTCTCTCTGTATCTCAAAAAAATAAAATGTTAAAAAAATTTAAAATAGAACTAGTATCTAGAATATACGAAAAGCTCTTAAAAATAATGTTAAATAATCCAATGAGAAAATAGGGGAAAAACACCTGGACAGTTTACCAAAAACGATGTCTCGATGACAAAAAAGCAAGAAGAGGTGTTCAGCGTCAACTGACAGTTTCTTATAAAACAAAACATTCAACTAACATACAACCCAGCAACAGCAGTGCTGAGTTCTATCCAAGACACATGAAAACTCACGGTCACGCTAAAACCTGTACAGAAATGATAGGCAATTTGGTAGATGTTAAACACACAGTGGCATATCCATATCACGGAGTACATCAGTCATGGAAAGGCAGAACTATTCTTCAATAGTTCCTCAATATCCAGGCAATCTTGCTGAGTATAAAACGGCAAGCACAGAAGGTTAGGCACTGTGATTCCCTGTATGTAACACTCTCACAAATGACACACCTGTACGGATGGAATTCAGAGTGGCTCTCAGCGTCAGGGAGGAGTGAGGGAGAGGGACACAGATATGATGAGCAAAAGCAACATGAGTTAGCTTTGTATGTGTCTTGACCTGAGGTGGGTACACGAATTGAAACAGGTGCTAAAATGGTATAGAATTGAACACACACACACACACACACACACACACACACACACACACACAGAAATAAAACCAGGAAAGTCTAAGATTAGTAAACTGTATCAATCAATGTCAATATCCTCGTTGTGATGTTTTGTTACAGATTCAAAAGTGAACAGGAATCGTTTTGAGTTCAAATACCCGTTGAGCAGTGTGCTGTCTACATGACCATGAACTAGAGCTCTGCTTGTTTTCGCGCAAACAATCCTTTGTCGCAAGACTGCCATGAGGCAACGCAGGTGCAGACAAGAGTCAGTACATGACAGTTCCATCTCTCCCTGGCCGCCTCCTTTCTAGTACCTCCCATGTCCAAAGATGACGCAGAATACTGCTGAACCCCGCATGATTTGTGGTATTAAAGCAGATGTAATACCTAGCAGCGTAGTATTTGCTTGTGGCACTGTACTTCTAATGTTTCTCAACCCATTTTTTATTAACCATTCCATTTTACACGTACACAATCCTGTGAGGTTGAAAGGCACGAGACAGGGATCCAGGCTTGTGGAAGCGGATGTCCCTTCTCGTTTTAAATGTCCTTATCTCCTCCACAAAGAGAATAACTTTGCCTTTGAGTTAGCTTCATGTCAAAAACACGCCACACAAATTTGAAATGCTGTGGGCTGATGAGTCATGGAAAAGAGATCCCTAGCTCTTCAGGTTAACAGTGTGAGAAGAAAGACACGTGTTTCCCGGCTTCTTAGAGAAAGCAGTCACCGTCAGTCAATATTGGCAGCATACTCAGCAGAACATCTGGAAAATGACTCAGGTTGGCGGGGCCCCGGGTTGGCTGGAGCCCTCCCCACTCCATCTCCAGCAGGCACTACAGGTGCGCTACCCACCCCTTGGGACCTACGGCTTCTCCTCTGTAGGCAAGGAGCCTCCAAATACAACTTCCCACGGGCCCCCAACGTCCTAGGTCAGCCTGCCTCCCCAGACACCTCAGAAACAGCTAGCCTCCCAAACCTAGAATGCTGGTGTTCAGCAGTCAGTTATTTCCCCACTGGAAGGGTAGCTGGAACAGAGAATCTAGACTCTGTAGCCCATCCAGAGAGGGTCCTGCTCTGCGACCCCTCTCTAGGGTCCTAACGAAGGCTGGCAGTCTCTGACTTCTCCGTTGCTCACCATCCCCTCGAAGCCCGCCCTGAATCCTACCACAATGCCTGAGTTGCGATAAATAGTTTTGCAAAGAAGCTCGTAAGAAAGCTCCCGGATAAAGAGGCAGCAATGGGAAAGCTAACATAGATAAAGTCTGATGTATGCTATCAGCTGCACCCTTGCGCACAGGCAAGCCCATTAGAAGGGTGAGAATATGAAGAGAAATGTTTGTGATCATGTGATTACAGGCTTCCAAGAACCGAAGGAGTGTACTTGATTTCTGATCACGGAAACACAGGTTTTTATCTAGAAAGCCTTCAAGGAGCTGTCTTCATGTACTTATTCCTAACATAAACCACTCAAGCTTTTCTCCAAAGCACTGAGATGTATACTGATTGAGTCCTCTGATGATATCAAAGATACATGAACATGGAATCATCAGTTTTTAGTGTTTGCTTTCTTAGAGCTGTTCCACAGCGTTTTAATAAAAAGAGAAGGATGCCCTTCGGCTCAGGACCTGCCGACAACAGCAAGGGGACATGGCCATGGTCACACCAGGGGCTCAGGAAGCTTCTAGAAACGAGTAGCGGCTTCAGCAATAACAGGTCAACCAGCCGTAAGAAACAACTGGTACCCTTAGCAGTTAACCCACGCATCTCATTGGATGCAGGCAATGCTACTTGCCTGAAGACTTCCCTGAGGTTGGTTCTTGATCCCCTAAGAGGCACATTTAAAACCTATAACCCAAAATTAAAGCAACTGCCCGGCCACCCATTGCTAATAACTGAAAAGGCCAGAGGAAACTCCAGATGCAATTCTTCTGCAAATTAAATTCCAGACCGTTATCAATATATATTCTTGGATAGATCTCAACAGAGATTTGCCAAATAAGTTATTTAATTTTAAGTTTGTCCCTCTGTAAAAATAACCAGAGTAACCTGTTTGTCTGCTGGGAAGACTGGATCATTAAAAGGGTCTCTCCTAAATTCAGTTGTCCTCTTGTTGTGCCAAGAATGTTAAGAAACTAAAAAGCCACTGACAGAAATTGGACATTTTACAACCATATCTAGGATGAACCGATTAGGCTATCCTCACTCTCCAAATTCTTCCTGAATATCCAAGACTAGAATTCCACCCCTACCCCCACCCCCACCCCCCCCACACAGAGGGGAAACCTATAACATATTGAACCTGAGGTAGTGAATACCAGTCTTCCAAAAAGAAGTTTCTTAACTCATATTTTATTTGAAATCTGCATCATGAGATCCAACAACTTCATCCCTGGTCTGGTACATACCTGCCCCCATATCTGCCTCTCTCCAGTGAGATGTCAGCTCCGCACTAAGAATGAAGTCTAGCCTTTAAGCACTCAAAAATATTTGTCAATGTATTCCCTAAAAGTACGTGTTTATTTGAAGACACAGCTGTGGTTCTCTCCTTGTTTTCTTTCTTTTTCTGTGATTTTGTCTACTGAGGAAATCTATCAGTGGCTTCCTTTTTCTCCACTGCCGCTGATTAAATGCCCAAGTGATCTTTGCTACGTTATGTTTCCCAAAGGGCATCTCAGTTTGATTCAGTTGGCTATTTAGTGTTTCACTTATAGATGTGAGCTATCGAGAGGAAGTTCTAATAACACTTATGTCAATGTAATACATAGTTTGCTGTTGCTCTCTTAACAACAAATAGCATTAGAAAAAATAGGTGTATGACTTTAGATCTTTAATAGTGACCTAAGGGATTTTATAGGGCATTGCTTTGCTTCGTTTATATTTCATATTTTGCATTTATTTAGAATTTTCTTTCATTTGCTTTAGTGACACCCTTCCGTAAATTAGCTGTTATGGTAATAATAAAGTTACTTCACTTGTGGGTTACATTTCTTAGCTCTGCAGCACTTTCACATGCATTATTTCATTCTGCTCCTTGCCACAGGCAGGGGGACTTTATTATACACACTTTACACGCATGAAGACAGAGGTGCAGAGAGGTAAAGTGACTTCCCTCAGGGTCACAGAGATAGTTAATAGCAAAGCCGGAGCCAGAAACTCCGTCGCTGGCTCTGTGGCCTCCTTCCCATCTATGCCGTGGGTGCTTGCAATCTCCTGCAGGCCAATGCCAGGCTGGGCGATCGGTGTGGGGGCCTGAAAACCATAGTGTCGTCTGTCTGGGCCACACCCTGCAGGAGTCTGGACTCTAATAAATAAATGGATTTTTGTCCAGTAATTTGGCAAAAAAGAATATTTGGTGAGGGTGGGGGAAGAGGGGCATCATGCATATACTGTGGTGGGAGACTAGACTGAGAGAAACTTTTCGGGGGGCTGTTGGAAAAGATGACATTGTAAACGAAGTTACCCATTCCCCCTGCAATTCACCTCCTGCAGCTTTTCCTGAAGGCGCACAAGGCAAGTGGACTCGTTTACTGCACCCCTGCTCGTAAATGCCAAGGGTGAGGCGGCAGGGAAAGCAAAAGGCGATCCGCGAGGATGCCTCAGGAAGCGAGCGGCGTCCATGCGTAGGAAGCAGCAGACACTGGGGAAGGATAAGTGGTTTAAACACCCACATATATGCAGCATATCCTCGTGGATGCATATCCAATGTAGTATATGCATACCAGGCTTGTGAGCTGGGGTAAACCCTCTAATCTTGTGGTAGAGTCCCCTCCCTGAGAAGGTGGTGAGAAAAGACCTCAAGATAAGGGAAGGCAACCTGGTTCGTGACACGCCTCACGGCCCTGTAACATGAGAGCACCCAGTCAGACCGTATGTCTGTACATTACACATATATGGGAGACAAAGAAGTCAAGAATGTGTAAAAGACGATGCCATGTGGCGTTTACCCAACTGAGCCAATGCCGGCACAAATAAAGCTGCTTCCTGGAAAGAAACGCCTCCAAACGGTGTCATGACTCTGTGAGCGAATCCCGCTACAATCTACCTAAGTCTAAGTCTTATCATTTATCACACGAGGAGACTATTAACCCCTAACTTGCGGGGTAAAGGTAAGGACCAAATAAGATAATATGTATTAGGTGTTTAGTACGGTACATGATACGTGAGACAGTTAATAATTATTAGCTATGATACTACTAATGCTATTATTATAATTACCATCATAAATCATGATTTTAATTATTAGCAGTGGTAGGAACTGACCCCTAAGAGGATGAGGTAGTGACATGTGCTCGTAGGGAAAGATGCCCAAAATACAATAAATGACAAAAGCATGTTCCCAATGTAGTCAGAATATGGTCCCTTTTGTTTTTCTTTTCTTTTTCTTTTTCTTTTCTTTTCTTTTCTTTCTTTATTTTTTTAAGTTTATTTATTTTGGGAGACAGAGAGAGAGAGAGAGAAAGGAAATATAAACAGGGGAGGGGTAGAGGGAGAGCAAGCGAATCCCCAGCAGGCTCCATGCTCAATGCAAAGCCCAAACCAGGGCTCAGTCTCACCAACTATGAGATCATGACCCGTGCAGAAATCAAGAGTTGGAGGCTTAACGGATCGGGCACCCAGGCGCCCCAACGGCCCATCCATTTGTTAACACATGGACAGCAGGTTCACCTACAGTACTTTTTTTAACAAAGCGAGTCACCTCATAAGCAACTGCTAAATATTAGAGTGAGGGAGTGTAATGGCCAGGGAAGTTTTGTTTGTTTGTTTGTTTGTTTGTTTGTTTGTTTTGCTTTGCCTTTTTCCGGCAGAATAACAAGCTGAAGGGGTCGGGGGCAAGCTTCCCCACAAATAAAAAGCAAACCTGAGCGCTGCACAAGTAAGCTGAGAAAAGGAAACGGTGAGACCCTGCAGAATGGCCTCCATAAGGGAGGAAGGTTTGGCTCGGGAGCGGGAGCCACTGCATGAAGCCATCCGTGCAAGGTGCTTCCCTCTGTGTCGAAAGCCCTGATGACCAGAGATCCTCCCAGATCGTGGTTTCAGTCTGGAGAGCAGAGGTCCCACAGGAGTGGCAAAACCGTCCTCAAAGCCAAACTCGGCACGCGGGGGAGGCATCCAGGGAACGCTCTGCAGGGCCCACTACGCCTCCCCTGGCAAGCGGCAGGGCGGCGATCCACACGCTGGTCCTGTCAGCAGGGCTGTGGCCGTAGCCCCCTCGGGACCCTGGATGCACAGAGGCACAGCCCGCTACCCCAGGGCCACTCCCCGACAACCTCTCTGCTTTTAGCACGTGGTCTTACAGGCTGTGAGGGCTCTGTAAGACCTATGGCACGGTGCTAGGAAATACCTGTACTTCCGAAAACACTGATAAAGAACAAGCAAACGTGGAAACAGAGGAAACACACTCCTGAGTTAGTCCTCATGTGAAATCAGACTTGGACACCCGAGCTCAGCAAGCTCCACCCACGAGGGCACAGACGGCCGCGTGCGCTAGACGAGAGGAGACCCCACGTCCCGTACTTACACGTATAAGACGGTCCTGGTGTCGCCCACTTTGCCAGCATCGCCCACGGTGAGGGTGTCATAGCCTCGCTCCAGTTCAAACTCCTCAAACGCGAGCTTGATGACCTAAATAAAGCAAAGGCAAAGACCATCATTTGGTATCACAGACGTTTTCCATGACTTTCCATGCTGCAAATATTCAGCTGTAGTCCACATTTTTGTTCCTTAATTCCACTGTATTTCAAACAAATTCAGGTGTCTTAAAAAGTAGTTCTATGGATAACTGTATACGTTTGAGAACTCTCAGGTACAGAATTTTATAGAATTCAAAACTGCTATCCCTTCAGAGACACTGATTACCAGTTCTAAAAGTGAAAATAACCCATATTGTGTTTTAAGTTAAATAAACGTCTATCAAATGTTTAATTTAACATTTATAGTGCTTAGAAGTACCAAAAGATAACTCCATATAAGCAAAAGAATTGTTCATTAATTCTTTTAATATATCTCATATGTGAATTCTTTTCATATCTTTTAATATATTTTGAGGACACCCAAAACACTCTGAAATAAATATTTAAAAAAATTTTTTTTTCAACGTTTATTTATTTTTGGGACAGAGAGAGACAGAGCATGAACAGGGGAGGGGCAGAGAGAGAGAGGGAGACACAGAATCGGAAACAGGCTCCAGGCTCTGAGCCATCAGCCCAGAGCCCGACGCGAATATTTTTAGAGTAATGTATGCAGATTTTATGTAATTGTCCATATTAACATATGGAAAAGATCTGAGGCTAGAAGGTTTTCTCCTACATTTAATTCTGCAAAGCCTCAAAGCTTTATTGTCATAAAGAACACTGTCATGGTGACCGACCCCATACCAACTAGACAAGACCAATTTGTGTCAGATACACCCATATATTAGGATTCTATGCACTTCTTTTTAATACAGCACAGGGTCCTTTTCTCCAGAACGAAGAAATGCTTTCTTTGGTGACCAATAACGTGATCGAGGAGAAAGAGAGTCAGAGATGTCATGAAATTAGGCTAGAATCCTGAGTGACAAAGAGAATAAGGAACGGGGAGTTAGGTGGATGGTAGATACTGATAGATGGAGAGAGAGACAGACAGACAGACAGATAAGAGAGACAGATACAGACAATGGATTGGTAAAAGATACAAAGATCAACCGGTAGAGAGATGAATGAGAGAGATGACAGATGATGGAGAGGATAGAAGAAAGTAAATAGATAAGTATAAATTATAGGTAGAGAAATCAATGATAGACAAATAGAGGAGACAGATGCATCCA
The DNA here is from genome assembly GCF_014898765.1 of Herpailurus yagouaroundi. Lineage (NCBI taxonomy): Eukaryota > Metazoa > Chordata > Mammalia > Carnivora > Felidae > Herpailurus > Herpailurus yagouaroundi. Next base: position 2,804,834 of record NW_024412412.1, read on the forward strand.
GAGAGGCAGGAATCAAGGGAGGAAGACAGGACAGAGAGAACAGGAACCATAATACCAGAAAGACATTTTAATGAGATCTATTTCGGAGTAGAGATAAAACTCTGGAATCTTGTAAAAAAGTATCAAATGGCTATGTCTTAGACCCGAAAGGAGGGAACGTGGTGCCAGGAAGAAGGCCGACTTCCGACTAACATCCAATTTAACGTGCGCAGCCCTGAGCGGGCTGTACACGGGTGTGCTTCCGAGCAATGCTGAGATGGAAGGCATTAACTTGGCTATTCAAAATTCCTACTAAAATTAGTGACACAGTCATTACAACTTATTAAAAGTCTACCCTTTCAAACTGCAGTGTTTGTCTGAATACATTATTTTGGCAATCTGCTGTGAAACAGGTGTCGAGACGGATAGCTCTTGCAAACCAGTGTTAACACTGCATGTGAAGTTGAGGGCCTGAGGTGGGTTTTGTATCATTTTTTTCTTTCTTATGTGTCTGTCTGTAAGTGACGAAGGTCCAACAAGAAGAGAATAAAGAAACTGAAGAATCATCATCGAGGCCAGTGGTTTCCTTCCCAGCACCTTCCTGACACATTTACTCAGACCTGCCTCCTGTAACACCCTGCAGAGAAGCAGTGATAATCCATTACAGCCTGAGGGTCATGGTTGGACGATTCGTAATGAGCCACAGACAGGGGGTCTCACGACATAACTGTTTTCATTAGGGGTGTAAAAATGGCCGTTTCGGGATTCTTCCAAGGCAAGGCAAAGGCCATCAACAAGCAGCCAGAGCCTGCTGTCAAAGTGTAATCTTTACTCCATGCGATTAATGCTCCATAGAAAGAGAAGACGTAGATCCAATTTTGGGCAAAGAACCTATCGCGTGTCAGACAATATGATATTCTATAAACAGTCTACCTGGTAGTAACATGGAAATACACATTTGTAACGAAACTTGCCATCATTTCCAATCAAGGATGGGCAGAGATGCAAATAAAAAGTAACACTGTGGGAACACACACATTTTTGGTAAAATCATAAGTATGTAAGGTGCACAACATGACAGTTTACATACGTATACACTGTGAAATGATTACCACGGTCAAGCTAATGCACACATCTCTTCATACAGTTACCACTTTTTGCGTGTAGTGATAACACGGGGAATGTATACTTTTATAAACTTCCGGTACGCCATGCAACGTAATTAACTAGAACCACCATTCTGTGGCTCTCTCCACGTACTCACCAGACATAACTACAACTCTGACCAGTATCCCTTCATGGCCGTCACTTCCTGACCCCTGCTCATCGCTTTCCATTCGTTGCTACTATGGATTGGCCTTTTTTAGATTCCGCAGATAGTGAGACATTGATTTTTTTTGTCTTTATATATTTGCCTTATTTCACTCAGCAGTATGCCTTCCAGGTTCATCGATACTGTTACAAACAGAAGTACCTCGTTTTTCTAAGGCTAAATAATATTCCTGTGTATGTGAACACACACTTCCTTTATCCACTCACGCTTAGGTGGACACTTTGGCTGCTTTCCTATCCAGGCTACTGTGAATACGAACGATGCTGACTGAGACGTGGTGTTCGGGACTGTGAATGACCCAGTGACATTTAGCCAAAGTGGTTTCCTTAGTTCTTTAGACGCATGCTTCCAAGTCCTTGCACAGTGGCTGTTTCTTGGAGGCACCTCCCCTGCTCGCTCTGTCCAACAAAGTCCATCACTTTGTCAACATTGTTTTTTCCCTTCACAACGTTTCACCCTTTGGAATCGTCGTGGGCTTGCTCTTACTGCCTGCCTCACACCCCCCAGGGTCAATGCCATGAGGCCTCACACCCCCCAGGGTCAATGCCATGAGGCCCCACACCCCCCACGGTCAAAGCCATGAGGGTGGCCACTACACTTCCTCCACCTGCTGAGGCCAACAAGTGACTCAGACTTCTGGGATTTAGTGAATGTGTACTGTGCCCAGGCCACAGTGCTCGGGATGAAAGCAAAGAGAAAATGGATGAGGTTCTAGCCTTCAAAGAAACCTGAAAAGTCTGCTAGGGAGTATTTTGATAAACACAAAGTCATTACCAAACTTTTACCTGTTACAGATAAAACTCCCTAATAGATAAAATAGGAAGGAATAAGAAAACATAAATAAAAAAAGAAAGACAAGGTTCTAGACTTCAAAAAATTTAAAATCCGCAGAGGATATTTTGAGAAATACAGAATAATTATAGAAGTTAACATTTACAAGTAAAGATTTCTTAATGAAAATAGATGAAATCATTTACTTGTCAATTCTCCAAAGAGAATCTTGGGTTTGTGAGAAGGAGATGCTGTTCAGTCAGGACTTTGGTATCATCTTTAAAATACATTCTTGGCGTTTTGTAACATTATGTATTTTTTTTTTTTGACAAATTCTCAGGATCTCGTTGTTGTTACAGTTGGTCTGTGTAGCAACTCCTTATGAGTTTTCCTCTGCATAATCAAGTACATCAACACCCTATAGGCTCTATGAGAATAACACACTACCCTCTGTTTAAACATTTCTAAATCAGGTGCTTCTAAAAATATATAGAAGACTTGTTTCTTAAACTTTGCAAAAGAAACATAAATCAGTATCTACAAAATATAACCTGGAGTGACCTTAAACATAAGTAACCTTATGTTTATCTTCTGGGAACAATTACAAACATATTTAAGTATTATTACCTACATGATGTTTCCCTCTCTCTCCTCCTCTGTGCTCCCATTTGCTCATTTATTACGCATTTATTCACATATTCAAGGCAAATTAATGTCCCGGCCCTCTCTCACGAACAGGGCTTTGTGCAAATCTTTTCCTTTGTATGAGTACATTTTAAACACACTGGTACCACCGCTCAGGTTAGCGATGTGCTTATCAACAAAGGGGCTTATTAAAAGAGCAAGATACTAAATCAATTGTCCCTAATGCTAAGTTTTATCAGTAGGAAACCACATTTCCAGAGGAAATAGAACCATTTAAATTGGGCATCAGGTGCTGTTGTGATTTAAATTAGCATTAGAAATGGTGGGGAGAGGGAGGGCTGGGGAGACACCCCATTTCCCTTTCCGGACTCGGTGCTCCTCTCCCGACCCTAAGCCACACGTACAGGCAGTGCCTCACGGAAGGGTGTGATCCCACTTACCACTGAGCAATGCTTCCTACATGCAAGTCCGTGTAGGGGAACACGGCTATGCCACCATTCACGCCTATGTCTACGGACTTACAGTTTCCCTGGGTTGTGGAAATAAATTATGTGCTCTCATGTGAAGGGGTGTTGAGTAAATCAAAGCAGAAACAGTGATTTATGGTGAATTTTAAGTAAATCTGCATTATCTCCGTTTTCCTTTACTTTGCTATTAAGAGGTGAAAGGGAAAATTTGCCAAATTGATACAAACCGAGCATATGGGACTGTGTGTTGTTTTATGTAAAATATGACAAATTGGGAGCTGTGAATAAACACACATCTTTAGATGGAGCACGGAGGATTTTTAGAACACTGAACATACTCTGTACGAGACTCTAATGGTGGGACACGTTCATTTTTCCAAACTCATGCAATGCCCACCACCAGGAGCCACCCTAACGCAGACGACCGACTCTGGGCGGCGATGACACAGCCACGTGGCTTCATCAGTTGTAGCTAACACAGCGCCTGGCGGGGGTGCTGGTCATGAGAGGGCTGTGCACATGCGGGCTAGGGGGTGTGTGAGAAACCAGTACCTTCCTCTTAATTTTGCTGTGAACCTAAAACTGCTCTACGAAGCCTTCACACATACACACAAATTTGTTTGCTCTTAAAGAATGAATAGAATCTTGTTTCTTGTAAAAAGTAACTTACATATTTTATTTAATGAGGATGTTATTTTGTTATCAGGGCCTGGATAATTCGTTCCATGTCATTGACTCAAAATTAATTCTACTTAAAAAAGAAAAATCTCCGGGGCACCTGGGTGGCTCAGTCGGTTAAGCGTCCGACTTCGGCTCAGGTCACGATCTCGCGGTATGTGAGTTCAAGCCCCGCGTCGGGCTCTGTGCTGACTGCTCAGAGCCTGGAGCCTGTTTCAGATTCTGTGTCTCCCTCTGTCTCTGACCCTCCCCCATTCATGCTCTGTCTCTGTCTCAAAAATAAATAAATGTTTAAAAAAAAATTAAAAAAAAAAAAAAGAAAAGAAAAATCTCCAAACGCATAGAACCTAGATGCCATTTCCCCATACATGCCACTTGCCTCAATCCTGCTGGGAGGCTTCACGCACTGTTCCTCTAACTAACTCGTCTTCAGCTTTCTTATCAAAGAGGCACAGAGGGACTTAAATTACAAACAAAACAAAACAAAACAAAACAAAACAAAACAAAACAAAACAAA